>NC_064418.1:51372500-51600000 GCF_023375975.1 Astyanax mexicanus | reverse complement strand
ATCCTTCTGTTTCTCCTACAGACGGCCATGAATCTGCTGTACCTGGCTCTGATTGGCCACGGGCTCTCCCTCATCTCCCTCTTCATCTCCCTCGCCATATTCTTCCACTTCAAGTAAGAACCTGATAATGTTTGGACGTTCTGCGGGTGTTCTGATGTTTAGATGTTTATCTGTTCTGGTGATGTTATGTGAAGTTTTGATATTCTAAAGTTCTGCTGATGTTCTGCTGGTGTTCTGTTGATAACCCGGGTTGGTATCTGGTTCCTGCAGGAGTCTGAGCTGTCAGAGGATCACTCTCCACAAAAACCTCTTCTTCTCCTTCGTCCTGAACTCCATCATCACCATCATCTGGCTGACGGCCGTCGCAAACAACCAGGAGTTAGTGCAGCGAAACCCCGTAAGTCCAGCGGTGTGAGGGTTTGGTACAGTGCTGAGTGAGAGATGTGGGTTTGGGTCAGTAGATCCTGATGGTTCTGTTGGTTCTGTTGGTTCTGATCTCTCTGTAGACGAGCTGTAAGGTGTCTCAGTTTGTTCACCTGTACCTGTTCGGGTGTAATTATTTCTGGATGCTGTGTGAGGGGATTTATCTGCACACGCTCATCGTCGTCGCCGTCTTCGCCGAGAAGCAGCACCTCATGTGGTACTACCTGCTGGGGTGGGGTACGGTATAATTATCATATTAATAAATACACCTCCACCTTTTTCTCCTCCACCCCCTCCTCCTCCACCTCTTCCAGTTCCTTTTCCTCTACCTCCTCCTTCTTATCGTCCTTCGTCTCCTCCACCACATCCTCCACTTCCTCCAACCCCTCTTCTTCCACATTCTCCTCCACCTCCTCCTCCACCTCCTCATCCTCTACCTTCCTTCCTCTCTTCTTTTTCTCCATGTCCTTCTTCTCCTCCTTCTCCTACACCTTTTCTGTATCCTCCTCCTTCTTCTCCACCTCCTCCACCTCTTTCTCCTCCTTCTCCTACACCTCCTCCTCCTTCTTATTCTCCTCCACCACCTTTACCACATCCTCCACCTTCTCCTCCTTCACCTACTCCTTTTCCTCCTCCACCTTCTCCTCCTTCACCTCCTCCTACTCCTTTTCCTCCTCCTTCTTCTCCTCCTCTTTGTCCACCTCCTCCTCCTCCTGTGTACTGCTCTGAGAATCTCTTATGGGTTTTATTTATTTGATCATTTTATTTTCTGCAGGTTTCCCATTAATACCAGCTACAATACACGCTATAGCCAGGAGCTATTACTACAACGACAAGTGAGTATATTTATATAAATAGCAGTATATTAGTATATTATTGTTTGTGTTTTAATGATAATATTGTTGTTCTGTTGATCTGCAGCTGCTGGATCAGTTCGAACACGTCTCTGCTGTATATTATTCACGGGCCGATCTGTGCGGCGCTGGTGGTGAGATATCTCCACGCTTTTATTCTCAGTTATTATTTTTTTTTACTTTATGTTCGTTAATGCTTTTCCTGTTTTTATTAGTTTAAAAAGCTAATTAAACAATAATCAGATGTAGTATTCACTTACTGTTACTGCTCGTTTTAACCCACAGGCTGTGTTTTTTAGGTTTTATTGACGTTTAAGCAAATCAGTTCCAGTCTGAAATAGTAGAAAGATAAAATAATAAAAAAAATAAAGAGTCTCTTAGGGATGAATCATTGTTAACAGTTTTTAGCAATGATTTTTGTGTTTTAAACAAAAAAACAACTTTCGAAGAATAAACAGCCTGTGTGATCGGCAGGTCACATGACCAGGCTTCGTATTTCATCTCAACCCTGGAGTTTGATTGGACAGTAGGATATATATTTGTTTGATTTATTAAATGTTTTGCACTGGGGGATGTTTACAGTGTTTAGCACTGCAGATCACTCAGCCTCCGACACACGAAACACTGAATTCTGGAATTAGATACAGATAAAAAATGTTATACTGATGGAACAGGCACTAATCTGTAAGCTGGGTAGCTAAACTACGCTAAGGTAACTGTGCTAAGCTTTCCATTCAGAATTGTGCAGAGGTTGTGTTATTATCCACTCATAGATACACAGTCTGTATAATATAATGTATCTGAAGTGTAGAGATGTGGGCGTGGCCTGTCGCTGTGCTTCAGCTGCTGTCTCTGTGTCTCTGCAGGTGAATCTGTTCTTCCTGCTGAACATCGTTCGGGTTCTCATCACTAAACTGAAGGTGACGCACCAGGCCGAGTCCAGTCTCTACATGAAGGCGGTGAGAGCCACCCTCATCCTGGTCCCGCTGCTCGGCATCCAGTACGTCCTGCTGCCGTATAAACCGGGCGGACGCGTCTCCTCCGAGATCTACGATTACGTCATGAACATCCTCATGCACTACCAGGTAAACCGCACACCTGTCTGTAAAAACGTGATCTGAGAATCACCTGGTCTTCACACTAACACTGTCTTCTCTTTACTCATAATGAGAATCTGGCAGCTGTTTATGCTTATTGTTGAATTTTATTAAGATTTTATAGAATAGATTAGAATAGAATGCATTTGTTGTCATTATACACATGTAAAATGAGATTAAAAGCCACTCCTTTTTTCCGAATGCAAACATCTATATAATATAAAGTCTCATTCAGAAAATTATAATAGTACAAAGTGACGAAGTGCAAAAAAGGATCAGTGGATGTGTGAGTTCAGTAAAGTGATGGCTTTTGGGTAAAAATGTTTTTAAATCTGTTCGTCCTTGCTTTTATTAATAACGGACCAATAGAAATGCTTTAAATGTACATTTATTTAGAGATTTAAATTGTATATATTCTCATATAATTATATATATTTATTCTCCTGTAAAGATGCTGTTCAGGAGATTTTTAATAGTATTTGTTTGATAGTGACGACTTTTCCCACTTGATATCAACATTTGTGTGATTTTCTGAACCAAAGTATGTCATAATTAAATTTTACACAATTTTATACATTTTATAACAATCAATGAAGTCTAATCTGATTGGCCGCTTTGTGTTGTATAATTTTAAAGTCCCGCCTAGTTTTTTTTTTTTTTTCTTCTCATACAGATCTTTAAAACCTGCATATTAAAGCTGAGTTTTAGAGTTTTAGTGTTTCCTGTAGTGAATTCTCTGCAGTTAAAAGATGATTCAGTAAAAATTCTCAGTACCGACAGCTGATCCTAACATTAATAATCTTCAGATAATTATCCTGTAATATCAGCTGTCAGAAGGAATTACAGTAAATTACAGTAAATATCAGAATAAAACGTTTAACAGCTTTATTAATGAGCTCTGAGAGGCAGCTGGACCTCGCTCAGCTCGGGTCACTGTGATTGGACGGTCTGTCTGAGGGGGTGTGTTTTTATAGTCTGTGGCTAGTTGGCAGGAAGTTAATTATAATTTGGAGTGTTTTGAAGAATGTTGCTCTGTGCCGGGCTTAGTGCCGGGCTTAGTGCCGGACTCAGTGCCAGGTTCGGTGCCGGCGGGCCCGGTTCAGTGTGCGCAGTAAATAATGCGACAGAGCTGCGGTCGTGTCGTCTGCAGCGGTTTGATATGCATATTAAGCTCCCGGCTGCCTGGAAATCAGAACCGGGACGGAACACGCCGCCGGTAAATTCCTGACGTGTTTATTCTCACGCGGAACTGACGTGTTGTTCTGCGTTTCAGGGGCTGCTGGTGGCCACCATCTTCTGCTTCTTCAACGGCGAGGTAAGCTCCTTCACCGCGGCACAGCTTCCTGTTTATCTCTGTGGTCCAGAGTCCGCACCACGCCCCCCCCCCCCCCCCCACCCACCCGGCAGATCAGATCAGAACCCGGGGACCCGGAGCCCCGGAGACGCTCCGGTTCTCAGAGCCGTCCCTCGGGCTCCGGTTCTGCTCCGGATAATTAAAGACTCTGGCTGTCGGCCATAAACACACATTAGTGATTAGCGCCGCAGCGGAACCGTGTCCGGATTGGCTCCTCGCGGTAAAGAGCATCTGCTGCTGGAGTCGCTGCATTACCGGGTCAGGAGTTAATGCGGTGATTACCGGCGCCGAGGCGGATGTGTGACGGCCGGTGTGGCGGCGGTGAGGGCGGACGCACCGCGACAGAGCGCATCATTAAAGAGTGGGAGGAGGAGGATGGTGTGGTTTATCTCTGCAGACTCTGAGATTTGTGCTACAACACATTAAACTAACTGTGGTACAATCACTAAATAAATAAATTGGTTTTAGTCATATTTCCATGGAAAGCGACAGATCCCCACCCCCACCATCCCCTGTAGTGCTCTACAGGACTAGTATAGTAATCTGTTTAATTCTATCTATAGATTTTCTGTCGTTCTCTGTTTTTTTAAATTTTCATCACAAGGCTTGAGTAGCAGTACTGAGATTAATTAATGCCTAAAGCAGCACTGCTGAGGTAAATTAATGATTAAAATTGCAGTACTGAAGTAAATGCATGATAACAATAGCAATACGGAGGTAACGTACAGTATACAGCTCTGTAAAAAAATAAGAGAGCACTTAAAAATGATGAGTTTCTTTAATTTTACCAAATTAAAAACCTCTGGAATATAATCAAGAGGAAGATGGATGATCACAAACCATCAAACCACCAAACTGAACTGCTTGAATTTTTGCACCAGGAGTAAAGCAGCATAAAGTTATCCAAAAGCAGTGTGTAAGACTGGTGGAGGAGAACATGATGCCAAGATGCATGAAATTAAAACTGTGATTAAAAACCAGGGTTATTCCACCAAATATTGATTATTTCTGAACTCTTAAATCTTTATGAATATGAACTTGTTTTCTTTGCATTATTTGAGGTCTGAAAGCTCTGCATCTTTTTTGTTATTTCAGTCATTTCTCATTTTCTGTAAATAAATGCTCTAAATGAGAATATTTTTATTTGTAATTTGGGAGAAATGTTGTCTGTAGTTTATAGAATAAAACAACAATGTTCATTTTACTCAAACATAAACCTATAAATAGCAAAATCAGAGAAACTGATTCAGAAACTGAAGTGGTTTCTTGTTGTTTAATAAGAGTCTAGACCCGCTCTAATCTCCTGATGTTTCTCCTGCAGGTTCAGGGCGTGCTCAGGAGGCACTGGAATCAGTACCGGATTCAGTTCGGCAGCACTCTGACCCATTCAGAGGCTCTGCGCTCCGCCTCCTACACCGCCTCCTCCATCACCGAGGTTCAGGGCTGCTACAGCATCGACTGCCACAGCGAACACTTAAACGGCAAGAGCTGCCACGACTCCGACGCCACCGCCTCGAAACCAGAAAACCCCTTCGCCTGAATCACCGCGCCGCGACCGCCAGGAGACGCCGGACCCGACCTCAGCGCTGTCTCAGACTGACCCGCCCCAACACTTCCCTTTCACACTGTAAACTACCGGATTACCTTAAACACAGCGCTAAAAACAGACTAAAACTACACCAGAAACTAAAACTGAAACATCGTTACGCTCTGGATTCAGCTCTGTACAGGATTTAAAGTCGCCGGACTCATTTTTAAAAACACTCATTTTTACCGTCCTGATTGTTGTTTATAATGCCAGTGCTGCTCTTTGAGCTCCTTGGTAAGACTAGACTAAGACTAGAATAAGACCGGACTACTAATGCTACACTAAGACTAGGCTGGATAGAAAAATAATAAAGTATTTTCAGAATTTCCCTCTGGGATCAATAAAGTATCTATCTACCTACCTGCTATCTAGACTAAGGCTAGAATTTAACTAGACTAAGATAGATTAAGACTAGACTAAGACTATACTAAGACTATACTAAGACTAGACTAAGACCAGACTAAGACTAGACTAAGACTAGACTAAGGCGAAACTAAAACTAGACTATGGCTAGACTGACACTAGACTAAGACAAGACTATTGCTATACTAAGACTAGACTAAACCTAGACTTAGACTGGACTAAGACTGGACTACAACTAAACTAAGACTAGACTAAGACTAGACTTGCTGTTGACTATGTGTTCTTGTACACTCTGGACTGAATTTTGGATTCAGTGAATGAAGATTGTTGTAAAACTGTTTTTATTTTAATGTTAAAATAGATTTTAAAATAGTTTCTAGTTAAATTTCAGGCGTCTGTTAGCTGATGTATCAGAGCTGGGGTTCCGGCGCTTTCCTCCGAGCGTGATGCTGCTTAGTGATTGGTGGAAGTTGAAGAAGAGGCGGAGTCTGACTTCAGATGTACCGGAGGAGGCATGGACTGTCTCGTGTTGGGATCTTTACATATCTTTACATAGTGTGAGGGGGGCGGGGTTAATTGGCCAAATCAGGTAAAATATTTATACTTTATATACCGTGTTTAAAGGCGCCGCTGTCGTGGCTTTTTTCGCTCTTTGTGATCGTAGAGTTTTTAATTGGCTAATTTGGCCGTGCAGGAATGTTTACACTTCACTGGTCAGTGTTTTCTGGTCTGCCCTCTAGTGGAAGCCTCCGGTAACACGTGTAGCACATAGACAATAACTCACGATACGTTACGTTACCCTACGTTACGTTTACGACACCATTACGCGCCGGAAACAGCAGGACTTTCTCTACCCCAAGACGTTTCTGGATATGAAGACTCCAGACACGGACTGCACTTTTGATGTTTGCCTGATCGGATTATCAGATTATAATTTTACGTTTTTACTGCCGACAGTGTGCTACACTCACGGGCGCTGGACTACAAATGCTGCAAAATGTAGTTCCACTTTTATAAACACTATTGTACAGAAATATAAACATGTCTATATATAAATATTCCTTTTCTGGAAGATAGCCAGTATCATTTCCGTGTTGTATTCGTTCAGAACCGTTCTGTAGATGTTCTGTTACAGTGTTCAGATGTTTGTTGTGTTTAATCTGTGGTACTTTTTCACAAAACAAGAATTCCAGTCTGATCTGTGTAGCAGTGAATCATTTACCACTTCTGTACCAGCATTTCACCTGAAACAAACACCTACCAAACACACCTCCACCTACCAAACACACACCCAACTACCAAACACACCTCCACCTACCAAACACACCTCCACCTACCAAACAGACCTCCAACTACCAAACACATGCACCTACCAAACACACCTCCAACTACCAAACACACCTCCACCTACCAAACACACATCCAACTACCAAACAAATCCACCTACCAAACACACCTCCAACTACCAAACACATCTCCAACTACCAAACACACCTCCACCTACCAAACACACCTCCAACTACCAAACCACCTCCACCTTCCAAACACACCTCCAACTACCAAACACACCTCCAACTACCAAACACACATCCAACTACCAAACACACATCCACCTACCAAACACACCTCCAACTACCAAACACACCTTCACCTACCAAACACACCTCCAACTACCAAACACACCTCCAACTACCAAACACACCTCCACCCACCAAACACACCTCCAACTACCAAACACCTCCAACTACCAAACACACCTCCAACTACCAAACACACATCCAACTACCAAACACACATCCAACTACAAACACACATCCAACTACAAACACACATCCACCTACCAAACACACCTCCAACTACCAAACACACCTCCAACTACCAAACACACCTCCACCTTCCAAACACACCTCCAACTACCAAACACATCCACCTACCAAACACACCTCCAACTACCAAACACACCTCCAACTACCAAACACACATCCAACTACCAAACACATCCACCTACCAAACACACCTCCAACTACCAAACACACCTCCACCTACCAAGCACACCTCCAACTACCAAACACACATCCACCTACCAAACACACCTCCAACTACCAAACACACCTTCACCTACCAAACACACCTCCAACTACCAAACACACCTCCAACTACCAAACACCTCCAACTACCAAACACACCTCCAACTACCAAACACACATCCAACTGCCAAACACACATCCAACTACCAAACACACATCCACCTACCCAAACACACCTCCAACTACCAAACACACCTTCACCTACCAAACACACCTCCAACTACCAAACACACCTCCACCTACCAAACACACCTCCAACTACCAAACACATCCACCTACCAAACACACCTCCAACTACCAAACACACCTCCACCTACCAAGCACACCTCCAACTACCAAACACACATCCACCTACCAAACACACCTCCAACTACCAAACACACCTCCAACTACCAAACACACATCCAACTACCAAACACACATCCACATACCAAACACACCTCCACCTACCAAACACATCCACCTACCAAACACACATCCAATTACTAAACACACCTCCACATACCAAACACATCTACCTACCAAACACACATCCAATTACTAAACACACCTCCACCTACCGAACAAACCTCCAACCACCAAACACACATCCATGTACCAGACACACCTGCACCTACCAAACACACCTCCAACTACCAAACACACATCCAACTACCAAACACACCTCCACCTACCGAACACACATCCAACTACCAAACACACATCCACATACCAAACACACCTCCACGTACCAAACACATCCACCTACCAAACACACATCCAATTACTAAACACACCTCCACCTACCAAACACACATCCACCTACCAAACACACATCCAACTACCAAACACACCTCCACCTACCGAACACACATCCAACTACCAAACACACATCCACATACCAAACACACCTCCACGTACCAAACACATCCACCTACCAAACACACATCCAATTACTATACACACCTCCACCTACCGAACACACCTCCACCTACCGAACACACCTCCAACCACCAAACACATATCCATGTACCAAACACACCTGCCCCTACCAAACACACCTCCAACTACCAAACACACATCCACCTACCAAACACACCTCCACCTACCAAACACCCCCACCTACCAAACACACCTCCAACTACCAAACGCACATCCAACTACCAAACACACCTCCATGTACCAAGCACATATTGCCCTACCAAACACATATACTTACCAAACACACGTTAATCTATCAATCATCCACCTACCAAACACACCTCCACCTACCAAACACATCCACCTACCAAACAAACCCTCCACCTACCAAACACATCTCCATCTACCAAACACATATTGCCCTACCAAACACATTTACCTACCATACACCTCCACCTACCAAACACACCTCCACCTGCCAAACACACATCTATCTACCAAACACATATTGCACTACCAACACATATCCACATACCAAACACCTTCATATACCAAACACACATTCACCTACCAAACACTTATTGCCCTACTAAACACATTCACCTAACAACACACATCTACCTACCACACATCATCCTACCAAACAAACATCCACCTAACCTACAAACATACACTTACCAAACACACAACCACTTACCAAACACACATCCACATAAGCAAAACACACACACATCCACCTACCAAACAATCACCTACCAAACAAAGATCCACTTACCAAACACACATTCACCTACCTACCAAACATGCACCTACCTCTGTCTGAGTCGTATCTATATATTTTTCATTGCTGTCATGAAAAACGTTGTATGTCAGTTTTTGTTGTTATATATTATGATGAATGAACCAATAGAAATATAAAATTACTAAAATAAAACCATTTTATGTCGACTTTTATTGAAAGATAAGGTTTTTATTGTGAGGATTCAGATACAAGGTTTTTCATCTGACAGTGATGATATATTAATATATGAGCTGATTGTGATTTTATAGATGTTAACATTATTTTTATAGCTGTTTTTAAAGGGAAATTTATTGAAATATTAATTAAGTTATTCAGTATTCTGACAGAATGATCAGTTTTACAGTCTATAGTTTATAGTCTATAGTGTTTTCAGAAATCAAAAATAATTATAGTTCTAATATTATAAATAACTCTCTGTCTGGTGTAATATTCTTTATTATATGTATTAATCAGAGTTTTAATGTGTTATTATGCTCCGGTTTCTCCGCACGCCGCTGGGTGAGGAGCTCGGCTGGGTTTGATGGAATGAAGCAGCTGCCAGATGTGTACAGATGCTAATTTAAGAAAAGATTGGAGTGAATTTAATTTCTCCAGAACTCTATCACCAAATCCCAGAGCAGCCAGAGGGAATCACTGTTCAGATTATTCAGATTATTAAAACTAATAAACCTGTAGCTACACTGGAGCAGCTGTGCTGCTGAAATCGGTAAAAACCTGTTTCCCAGTTTACCTGTAACCTGTCAAATTTCTGCATTTCTGACATTTCTCATCTAATTAACAACAAAACAGGTTTCCACCAGTTCATTCTTAACATCAGCAGCCGGAGTCTGAGAGAGAGAGAGAGAGAGAGAGAGAGAGAGAGTACAGTAGGTCATACTGTTTCTCCATCAGCAGCCGGAGTCTGAGAGAGAGAGAGAGTGCAGTAGGTCATACCATAGACTGTATATAAAGATGGACGTCGTGTCGCCGTTCCCATTCATTCAATGAAAATGAAGCCAAAATCTTCCGCCATTTTGGCGATTCAGAGACCAGAGTCTGCGCAGTAGAGACCAGAGGAGGGAGAAAGACTGTGGAGAGACGCCTACTCATTTAAATAACCCCGCCCCTGAGGGCTGCCTCGAGGTCACAGGCTGCAGAGCGGAGCGAAGCGGAGCTGACGGTCTGTTATTGGTCCCGCCCATAACCAGCCCTTTTACCATAACCACACCTTTTTTGAATAGAGCAGAATAAAGTTTTAAAAAACGAATTCTGTGGGGATATAAAAAATTAATAATATAATCAGAGGTTACACTAGCTGCTGCATTTAAATAATGGAGGTAGAATTACAGTATATTAGAAAAAAACGTGATTGAAAGTTGTCTGTTTTGCCATTGAAACCTATGGGGATGGGTGGGGTTACACAGCTTTCTGCAGCCGAACAGCAGGGGGCGCCCGACCTGTGGTGGCTTCACTTTTAAGAGACGATGCTCTGTCCAGCTATATACAGTCTATGGGTCATATGGGGATGTTTTACTGGATGAATTAATATTAAATCACTATTTGATAAACAAAAGGCCACTTGTATAATTTCTATTGTATGTTATAACTCATTATTAATGGTATATAAAGTATTTACCTAATAACCTAATTAATAACATTAATAAACTTCTTTATAAACGATTTTTTATTTTCTTTTAAAGTGGTGTGATATTATAAACAGTGTGAAAGCTGTAAGAGTTGTGTGTATAGTTTGTGTGTGTGTGTATAATGTGTGTGTGTGTGTGTGTCTGCACTGTGGGGGATTAGTCAGTGTGTGTTTATATAAAGTGTGTAAATATGATTATTTCTGCTTTGCTGTAACTGAATTAATTACAGGCTCTTTATTTACGCTGATTTATTTCTCAGCTTTAATCTGAAGAAAAACAGAGAAATTTCTGAGATTTTAGTTCCAGATCCACATTTTAGCTTTAATTCCAGCTTTATAACGACTGCCAATCACTCTGGATCAGAGCCACCAGCTCAGCTGCGCCTGTTACGAGTGTGTGTTTATTGTGTGTGTGTAGTGTATAGTGTGTAGTGTGTATAGTGTGTGTGTGTGTAGTGTAAAGTGTGTAGTGTGTGTATAGTGTGTGTGTGTAGTGTATAGTGTGTGTATAGTGTATATGTGTAGTGTATAGTGTGTGTGTGTATATAGTGTGTGTGTGTAGTGTATAGTGTGTGTATAGTGTATATGTGTAGTGTATAGTGTATATGTGTAGTGTATAGTGTGTGTGTGTAGTGTATAGTGTGTGTATAGTGTATGTGTAGTGTATAGTGTGTGTATAGTGTATATGTGTAGTGTATAGTGTGTGTATAGTGTATAGTGTGTGTATAGTGTATATGTGTAGTGTATAGTGTGTGTGTGTGTAGTGTATAGTGTGTGTATAGTGTATATGTGTAGTGTATAGTGTGTGTATAGTGTATATGTGTAGTGTATAGTGTGTGTGTGTAGTGTATAGTGTGTGTATAGTGTATATGTGTAGTGTATAGTGTGTGTATAGTGTATATGTGTAGTGTATAGTGTGTGTGTGTGTGTAGTGTGTGTATAGTGTGTGTGTAGTGTATAGTGTGTATAGTGTGTGTATAGTGTATATGTGTAGTGTATAGTGTGTGTATAGTGTATATGTGTAGTGTATAGTGTGTGTATAGTGTATGTGTAGTGTATAGTGTGTGTGTGTAGTGTATAGTGTGTATAGTGTATATGTGTAGTGTATAGTGTGTGTGTATAGTGTGTGTGTATAGTGTGTGTGTGTAGTGTATAGTGTGTGTATAGTGTATATGTGTAGTGTATAGTGTGTGTGTGTAGTGTATAGTGTGTGTGTGTGTGTGTAGTGTGTGTATAGTGTGTGTGTAGTGTATAGTGTGTGTAGTGTGTATAGTGTGTGTATAGTGTATATGTGTAGTGTATAGTGTGTGTATAGTGTATATGTGTAGTGTATAGTGTATATGTGTAGTGTATAGTGTATATGTGTAGTGTATAGTGTGTGTAGTGTGTATAGTGTGTGTATAGTGTATATGTGTAGTGTATAGTGTGTGTATAGTGTATATGTGTAGTGTATAGTGTATATGTGTAGTGTATAGTGTATATGTGTAGTGTATAGTGTGTGTATAGTGTATGTAAAATACTGAGGATTCGATGGGAGGACCGATGCACTAACACCAGCGTTTTGGAGGAGGCACATATCTCCACCATCACTGCCACCATTGTTCAAAACCAACTCAGGTGGGTTGGGCATGTTATTCGCATGCCTGACTCTCGCCTCCCAAAACAAGTTCTCTATTCTCAGCTAGCTGAAGGGAAACGGAACCCTGGAGGCCAGAAAAAGAGATTTAAGGACAACATCAAAACCAATCTAAAAAATTGCCACATAGAACTCAAATCTTGGGAAGACACTGCAAAAGACAGGGTGAGCTGGAGAAATCTTGTACAAAAGGGTGCTGCACTGTATAACGATGACCTCTGCCAGGCTGCACAAGTCAAACACAGACTTAGAAAAGAGAGAGCAACATCCAAGCAGGCCAGACCCAAACCTACTACTGCTACTTTCCCTTGTCCATATTGTACAAGAATAATTGGGTCCAGAATCGGCCTCTACGCCCATCTGAAGACCCACAAGGATTAAGAAGGAGGATAGTCATACTCGATTACGAGTGACCGCCGATGATGATGATAGTGTATGTGTAGTGTATAGTGTATATGTGTAGTGTATAGTGTGTGTATAGTGTATGTGTAGTGTATAGTGTATATGTGTAGTGTATAGTGTGTGTATAGTGTATATGTGTAGTGTATAGTGTGTGTATAGTGTATATGTGTAGTGTATAGTGTATATGTGTAGTGTATAGTGTATATGTGTAGTGTATAGTGTGTGTATAGTGTATATGTGTAGTGTATAGTGTATATGTGTAGTGTATAGTGTGTGTATAGTGTATATGTGTAGTGTATAGTGTGTGTAGTGTATAGTGTGTGTATAGTGTATATGTGTAGTGTATAGTGTATATGTGTAGTGTATAGTGTGTGTATAGTGTATATGTGTAGTGTATAGTGTATATGTGTAGTGTATAGTGTGTGTATAGTGTATATGTGTAGTGTATAGTGTGTGTAGTGTATAGTGTGTGTATAGTGTATATGTGTGTGTATAGTGTATATGTGTAGTGTATAGTGTGTGTATAGTGTATATGTGTAGTGTATAGTGTATATGTGTAGTGTATAGTGTGTGTATAGTGTATATGTGTAGTGTATAGTGTGTGTAGTGTATAGTGTGTGTATAGTGTATATGTGTAGTGTATAGTGTGTGTAGTGTATAGTGTGTGTATAGTGTATATGTGTAGTGTATAGTGTGTGTAGTGTATAGTGTGTGTATAGTGTATATGTGTAGTGTATAGTGTGTGTGTGTATTGTGTGTGTAGTGTATATGTGTAGTGTATAGTGTATATGTGTAGTGTATAGTGTGTGTGTGTGTGTGTGCTATGTAAAGTGTTCATTCACTGAATGACATGTTTATTACTGTATGTAAATGAGTGTATTTGTATTTACAGTCATATTTACTCTCAGTCTGTAAGACTGTGTACAGCAGTAATGTGCTTTATTTCAGTTTAGGTACCTAAAATTACAGTTCTAAAGCTCATTTTCTGGTGGTGAGTGATTATTATCTCAGTAAAACTCAGTTAAAAACAATATAATAAAAATATTATTAATAATCTTACAGAAAGTGGAGATTCTACATCCCTGTGTTCTTTAATTATTTCCAGATCTTTCCTTATGGAGTCTAGTATTAAAGACTGCATTTCCCAGAATGCACCAGTCTCTAACCTTTTAGACAAGCTGTTCTGGCTCTCCTAACTTTTCTAATGGCCATTTCCTGTCTCCCTTTGTATAAATACCCCTCTGTTTCTGTTCCCCGCTGCCGAGTATTTAACCTAATTCTCTAATTCCTTTATCCTGCGTTTCTTTTGTTCTTTTTGTTGTTTTGCTTCTTTGTAACTGACCTGTTTTTGTGTTTTCACTACTCTTTTTTGCCTTGTCCTCTTGTTTTGTTGTGGATATTCCTTGCATATATCTGGTGTGTTGTTGTATCTTGCTGCCTTATTTTAAGGTTTATCTTGCCTGTTTTACGTAGCTCTTGCAAATTTAACCACTTTGCAAACAAATAAAGTTTGTTAAGTATCTGCGCATGTATATGTCGAGTCTGGCCCGCGTCACATACAGTTCTGATCAGATCAGAATCTTGATGGTTTGATGGTAAATCAGACCTGGATTTTTTTTACCTGAAATAATTTCTACTTTCTTACTTTTAAAAACGGTACATTTTTGTCTCACTTTTTACTGTATTTATGTTTAGCTTCATCTGTTCTAATAATATTTGTTGTTTTTCAGGTCGAATCCCAAATTTTATTGCTGAGATAGATAGATAGTTTTGAGTAATGTTCTTAGGGGCCTAAAACTTTTGCACAGTTCTGTATAGTCAGTAATCATCAGTATAGTGGGAATTGTATAGTAGTATACAGCTTGGGATACAGGCTGCAGGAAGTGATAGCAATAGTTATAATATAATAAATATGATATTCTCAGTGCAGTAAAGAGTAAAGAGCTTTCCATGGCCGTGTAGGATTTTGTTTAATTTTCTGTATTTTACAGCCGTTTATTGTTTATTAAATATTTTATCAAATGGTCTGTAATAATTATATAACTACGTTATATAACTACAGTGTAGAAACAGTCCGGATGCTGATGGTCATAATGTTATGGTTGATTGGTGTGTGGTAATGGTTAATGGTGTACTGTACGCAGTGCAGAGGGTTTGTTTCTGCTGCATTAATGTAAGTGTTGTTTTCTCTGGATGTGTTTTTATATGATAATTATCTCATAAATCATGCGCATGTTTCTGCAGTGCCGGGTCTCCTGCTCTCATGCAGATCAGGGTAATTAGCGGTTGATTCTGGATGGATCTGAACCGGGTGACTCACTGAACAGCGCTCCGGTAGACGTCGGTGTCGGTGAGGACGTGTGGAGGGGACTCTCGTTATTAACTCTACAGAACTGATGGAATTGCAGTAATTTACTGGTCTTGACGTCAGCGCTCGGCGTGATGTGCGTCATTAAGGTACCATAGAAACTACGGCATCAGACGAACCGGGAGCCGCCGGGCCGAGGGGTACTTTTAATATGAAAATGCCAGGCTTTGGGAAAAGAGAAAACATGGGTTTAACCCTTTAAACACCTCTATTCCTCTATTCCATCTGCTCAGATTTCTGAATACAAAATAAAGATAAAGAGCTCAGGGAATCGCAAATTAAAAATAAGAACAGTATTTTTAAACGTCTCATTCCGTCATTTTTAAATTCATTTTTAAATGTCTAGTTGTGTCTCTAGTATATGAATGAAGCCGTGTGAGCCGTTTTTTGATCACTGAATTAGTAATCTCTGAAAAGAGACAGGATTTGAGATCTTGAATGCTTATGAATATTAATACATGCAAATATATATCGCCTCTGATTGGCTAACGGCACTGTGGCAGAGGACGCCTACCTGCTCCCTTCAGCCCACAGTCAATTTTACAGCTCTAAAACTTAAAAGGACAAAATGTTTTTTTAAGGAAATATAGCCTTAGTTATAAAGATATAGAACTGAGTGCTGGATAAAGTTAACCCTTAAACTTCACTTAACGGCAGTACGAATAACCTAAAGCTAACGCTACTAAACTCTTATCTCAGACCTGGTGATTTGGTGCTTGAGCAGTTTCACGACGTCGAAGCCCCAGATTCTATATACACTCTATATCATAAAATCTGACATGAATGACGCCACTTTGACCGGTGTTCTGTCGTGTTGTGCTCCCTTGTCAAACTGTGCTTTCCATAGTGATTATTTAGGTTCTTGGTAAAACGCAGAATCAACCGGAGATCCGATTTTAAACCTACAGTTACTTACTTACACAATATAGCTAATGCTAACTAGCTCTATAAAGAGAAGCTTTAAACAGAGCTGTTAGCTCCTCCTAAGCTATATCTCCTAATGCTGTAGCCCGGGTTTAGTTCCACTTGTGGGCGGTCCTGAGCCGAGGTGGGCGGCTCCATGAACCCACTGGTTGACGTTGACACGCTACCATCTCTCTGATCAACTTGTATTTCTGAGGATTTTCTTTTACTCACTACTGCAGACAATGGAGGATGAGGAAGAGTTTCATGTGCAGAATCATAAACAACAAGAAAATTAAGATTTTTATTAATGAAGACCTTTAATAAGAACATTACCTTTGACTTTTATTTGATATCAAATGGTATAAACCTAACCTATTAACCTAATTTAGCATGTTTAGTACAGTTTGCGTTGAGATTGAATCGTCTTGTCGTATGGGATGGGCTAAAGTTTCCACAGGGCAGGACTGATGTTCACGTGAGGCAGAAACAGCTATAAAAACAAAGATCAGAAGAACAGAGAGGTGTATTCTGGTGTTTTACTGTTAAAATATTGGATTTTCTTTCTGTTTCTGTTTGAGGGGAGGTGGGGGGGTTATTGATAACAGTGGAGAAGAAGGTCCTGATGGACAGGATCCTTCAGCAGGAGATAAGCCCTCACCCCCTCCCTGCGTGCCAGCCATCCACCCGGCACTTGCTCCTGACCCTGCCACTACCACGTCATCGGCAGCTACGTCACCCCCGTCCAAACACTGCCGAGAATCCTCACCACAGATACCAAAATACCCTACGACCAGACGGCTAACTGAGAAACTCAATCTATAAATATCTCTAAAAATACAGCGAACTCATCACTGCCCGTATTATTAATTAATATAATCTTATTATTATCATCATCCATAATCATCTGTATTCTTACAGTAAAGCACCATTAAAGCAGCAGATCATCCATTACTTCCAGGAAATTCAGTAAATAAACACAGCGTTGCTACGGATCACAGTCTGTACCCTCCGACTGATCTCTCGCCTCCAACCATGAGAGATTAGAAAAGCATTACAGCAGAATCAGGAGTGAGTTTATCACACCGGTGATTCACCGCTCACCATCGTTTCACCAGCACTCTGATTTTACAGCCTGAAGAATGTGATTTTTACTCTCAATATGGTAATAATAATGTTGTGTACAATCAGATGAAGAGTTGTTATGAAATAATGAAGTGTTGGGAGAAGGATCATACATGAAGCTCCTCCTCTTTCAAATGTAACGTCACTAAAGTTATCTTATATATAATGAAAAGTTTACGCAGTATGTTGTAGGAGACTGTGAGATGTGTACGCTGTCCCTCCACAGTACTGTCTGTCCTCCACTAAACGTTTGTTTCTGTACCAAGTTTCTCTAATTATGCTATTTTCCCACACAAATGGGTGAAGTATTATACAGTACAGGCCAAAAGTTTGGACACGCCTTCTCTTTTTCAATGCGTTTTCTTTATTTTCATGACTGATATTTACATTGTAGATTCTCACTGAAGCATCAAAACTATGAATGAACATTGATTAACTTTTTTAAGTTTTAGTGAAATAACTTAAAAAATATATAGATATTCTAGTTTCTTCTTGTTGCTCCTTTGTCTTCTTCACTCTGTGCTCCAGCTCACCCCAAACCATCTGGATTGGGTTCAGGTCCGGTGACTGTGGAGGTTCAGCTCATTTTTTATTAAGTACATAAAACTCCACATGTGTTCATTCATAGTTTTGATGCTTCAGTGAGAATCTACAATGTAAATAATCATGATAATAAAGAAAACACACTGAAAAAGAGAAGGTATGTCCAAATTTTGGCCTGTACTTTAGATTGTTGTATATTGAAAGTGTTCAAGTCTCGACCTTCCTGCCATCATCTATCTGTCTGTCTGTCTGTCTGTCTGTCTGTCTGTCTGGCAGTATATCTGTGAATCTCCTGAACCTCAGTGAAACATTCTACATTAGCTTTTAATCCATTTCTTCCAACCCATTCTAAAACAATACCTGGTGGATTTGTATAAATGTTGGGTTTTTTAATGCTTTAATAATAACCCGCAAAATAATAGCAGCTGAGTTCCAGGTTCTTGGCTCGGTACTAAAAGGCTCTGAAGCAGAAGCAGAACCGCAGTTGTTTTATTCTGGCTGTAAATTGGATCATTATTTGGCTCCGGCGGAGATGAATTCAGCTCCTGGTCCGGTTTCTGCGTGATGTACCGTTCCTCAGAGCGCGACGAGAAACAGATCCACCACACTTTCATTATCTGTAACGAGCGCAGAGAGACGACACGCCTTTATTCTTTCATTTAGCAGAATTATTAATTATATCAGCGACGCCTCGGGCAAACAGAATAAATCGAAATCTAGATTGTATTATTTTATAATGGTTTTATTGTTTTGTGGAACATGTTTTATGTGTTTTATTACAGCAGATCACAGGATGCTGCAATAATGTGTCTTATCTTTATTATTTTTATTTCTTATACATGTTAAAAGTCAGAATACTGACGCCAACAGTCAGACGTTCATCGCTATCTCGGTAACACAGGCGCTGTACCGAGCCGAGCGTACACCCCCACTTATTACACACACATGAACACACAGCAGCACAAACCCAACTTTTACATCAACAATAAACAGAATAGTAAATAAAATAACATTGCTGTTCCCGTAAATGAGCTGCTGGAGCTCCTTCACAGCGTCAACCAGCAGCTCAGTTTCCTCTGCTGAGAAGAGTTTGTTGAACACGTCCAGGTAGCTGCACCGTTACAATAGCAATCCACCAAAGTCAGAGCTCACCTGACTCTACTCTTAAAGAGAATGATGAGCAAAAGACGCTCTGATTGGTTTATTATTTCAGGTTATGCCCAAAATAAACCACACCCATGATTAATTTAGAGAATTAGTATGTGCCTTTGGTGCATACTTGTCCCGTCGTTACGATAGCAAAGACACACTGACGTCCTAAATCAAGCTGCACAGTGCACGGTGTTAGTAATGTGTTTGTATCAGGTTTACTGCACAGGTTTGGTGCACATCAAACTGAATATATTATAAACTCTGTTCCTGATCAGAACTGAGCGCCGCCGGAGTTTCAGACGATCAGACTGCATGTTAGATCCTTTAATCCCTTTAATCCTCAGTAAATAAATAAAACATTCAGCTCTGCCAGAAACTCTTTTAACATATTTGTGTGAAACGTTTGACGCTGCTCGGCATTCACCGTAAACACTGAAATTCTTCATACTAATATGGAGCACATGCAGATACTCGTCCCCCGTCACCAGGAGCTCCGGCTCACCATCACCCGGTACGGAGTCTGAATCACCAGTGGGGGCGTGTACATTATAGAGGGGCTGTGGCCAAAACTGAAAACCTCAAATGTATGGAATAGATGTGAGTTTTAGAATGGAAATGAGTTTTTAAACATTGTCCTATATTTTAAACTTTCAGAGCGCAAACAAATGCATAGCCTAGAAAAAAATTATTGCAAAATAATAATAATTTTGTGGAAATGCACGAATTCCAGCAATAATATTCATGCAATTCCACTACCTCAAATACTGTGTGTGTAAACAGTGTTTTTAATAAACTATCTCTGCACTTTTAAAGTTCTAAGTGCCTCATTTTAAATGTCAGAGCCCTCAGAGTTCTACTAATGAAGTTAAAATAAAAATAGTGTAAAAAAGCTATTTATTTGCATGAGTAACTCTATTCCCCTATCATCAGTACTGTAATCCAGTTGGGAGCATCAGATTAAAGCTCTCTCTGTATTTGGGAATGCTGGGGGAGAACCTTCTACAAAAGTTTGTACTTATTATCATGTTGCCGAGTAGCATCACAGCGCTAACGCTCGGAGGAAAGCGCAGCGACTCGGTTCTGATACAGAAGCTCACAGACGCAGCCTTGTGCTGATCCACATCACCCTAGGAGTGATGAGGGGAAAGAGAGAGCGCCATCTACTGTACTGTACCCACCCAGAGAGAGCAAGGACCAATGTGCTCTCTCTCTCTCGGACTCCAGCTGCTGATGGCAAGCTGCATGACCGGGATTTGAACCAGCGATCTCCAGATCATAGTGGCAGCGCTTTAGTCTGCTGGACCACTCAACACCCACAACCACTCAACACCTCACCTTTTTTACCTTTTTCCCCACAAAAAGGGCATGTTGTCTTTTTTTTTATAAATATGTTTAGTAATGAGTGTGCTTTTATATTATTATAGTTTTTCTATAGTTTAACATTTGTTTTTTTAAAAAGCACTATATATTCTGATTTATTGAGTTGTAATCCCTGTATTGTGCCAAAACACAGCTGTAATCAGTTTTAGATTTTCTCTCTACAGGAAACTAAAAGCTCAAATGATGCAATAAATTTAATACTGAATTAAAATTGTACAGCAGCATGGGGCGTATCTGAACTCACACTGCTCTGTAATTCTCTGGCATCATTTGAAGTCGATATGATCAGAGGAAATCAGACGAACACGCAGAAACCCCACAATGCTCTGCAGCTGACTGAGGGAATTTAAAATGATCCTCTTGTTTCAGGACTAAAACTGGGACTCGGCCTCGTCCTCCTCTAAAAACACTTAACTCCATCTTTAATTCAGGAGTCGAGCGGCTGAAACACAAAGAGCAGCTTTACGTCCTTAAAAACGCAGACGTGTTCAGATCAACGTCTCGCTTTCAGAAACCCGCCGAGACGTTTCAGCAGAACTTTATTACAGGAGATTCTTAAAGGAATAGACTTTTGCTGTAGTAAAGAAGTTTATTAAAAAACTCTTTTTACATCCTATAACACCAGCTTCAGCTCCGAGCACCGCCATTACTGTACTGATAATAATATAGACATATAAATACATAGACTCCAAATAGCATAGCAGCCGGCACCAGGTTGTTTGAGTTGGTGTGTATTTGAGTTGTGTATTTGAGTTGGTGTGTATTTGAGTTGTATATTTGAGTTGTGTGTTTGAGTTGTTGTGTGTTTGAGTTAATGTGACTTTGAGTTGTGTATTTGAGTTGTTGTGTGTTTGAGTTGTTGTGTGTTTGTGTTGGTGTGTGTTTGAGTTGTGTATTAGAGTTGTGTGTTTGAGTTGTTGTGTTTGAGTTAATGTGTATTTGAGTTGTGTATTGGAGTTGGTGTGTGTTTGAGTTGTGTATTAGAGTTGGTTTGTATTGGAGTTATGTATTGGAGTTGGTGTGTATTTGTGTTGGTGTGTATTTGAGTTGTGTATTTGAGTTGGTGTGTATTTGAGTTGGTGTGTGTTTGAGTTAATGTGTATGTGAGTTGTGTATTTGAGTCAGTGATGAGCTGTAGGAATGTTCCAGTCTGCAGGGTTAATGATTAGCATGATGACGTTGGGTTTAGTAAAACATATGATCTCATGAGAAACTCGGCGTCTGTTTTCCTCCCTGAGAAAAGCTGTGTTCCCGCGGGCCGGCGCTGCCGGGAAACAACCCAGCAATACATCACAACCAGAGACTCACTAATATTCACCATCACCAGCTCCTCACCACGCCACCATACAGCCAGTCCACCTCAGTAACGTCATCACTGTCTGAGCTCTGTTTATATAATGTTTATATTAAAATATATTTATTTATTATTATTATAATGTATTTATTCAATTTAATGGCTTCTCTATCTGGACAGGATTAGTTTCTCAGGGGGTTCTGGGTAATTTTCTCTTTTATGTTTTTTTTTTATCCTCTGTGATTTTATTCCCGTCCAGAACTATCATGTAGGTGTTTTTCTCAGACGTCCTCTGAGAAAATTACAGGCTGAATTATCTACTGTTTTTCTCTGAACTCCGTGCTCCTCCGGTAATTTTAATCCCGTCCGGATGCACATCTCTGTCACATCCAGGTAGCTGCGCCATTAAAATAGCAATCTGCCAAAGTCAGAGCTCACCTGATCTACTCTTAAAGAGAATGATGAGGTAAAAAGACACTCTGATTGGTTTATTTCACATTATGTCCATAATTAATTAAGAGAATTAGTACATGAATTTTGCCCATTTTAAGACACATAAGGTGTACTTTTCCCGTCGTTATGATAGCAAAGACACACTGAAACACTTAAATCGAGCAGCAGTGTGTTTCAGCGACGGGGGTCCGGCTGCTCCGGGGGTCGGTGTTTATCAGCAGAGTAAATAAAGTATTTAAACTGCTATAAAACAAACCAGTGTTTCCTGCCGGCCGGGAGACGCAGCACTGGGACGTCTGATTTGCTGATTAGATATTCTTAAGCGGTTCCTCTGCTCTGATTGGTGGATTTCTCTCCACACTTCATAAACAAATGTTCCAGATTAAACTCGAGATTCTTATCAGCCTCTAAACGCTGTTCCCTCATCAGCGGCTCAGAGAACAACTATCTGATATAAAGCCTCATGTTTCCATATCAAAACACTGATATTTAAAATCACACAACATCAGCTGATCCACCAATAAAACGCCTGACCACAATTATTAATTATTACCTCTTTAATAAGGAATTAAGCTCTTTAAAAACACCAAAAATGTTACTGTATTTTTTGTAGATTTTTTGCCGCTTTTTTGTGAGCATATTTTTGTTACATATATATATATATACAGCTCTGGGAAAAAAAAAGAAAGACCATTTAAAAAATGAAGAGATCACTTCAGTATCTGAATCAGTGTCTCTGATTTTACTATTTATAGGTTTATGTTTGAGTAAAATGAACATTGTTGTTTTATTCTATAAACTACAGACAACATTTCTCCCAAATTACAAATAAAAATATTCTCATTTAGAGCATTTATTTACAGAAAATGAGAAATGACTGAAATAACAAAAAAGATGCAGAACTTTCAGACCTCAAATAATGCAAAGAGAACAAGTTCATATTCATAAAGTTTTAAGAGTTCAGAAATCATCAATATTTGGTGGAATAATCCTGGTTTTTAATCACAGTTTTTTTCATGCATCTTGGCATCATGTTCTCCTCCACCAGTCTTACACACTGCTTTTGGATAACTTTATGCTGCTTTACTCCTGGTGCAAAAATTCAAGCAGTTCAGTTTGGTGGTTTTAGAAGTAGAAAAAAACAGTTGTTTACATTGCACTAGTATATTAACACTAGTATTTACTAAATAAAATGTGCATGTGTTCCTGTACAGCTTTAATATATTCCTTAACATTAGACATAAAAAGAAAGAAAACTCATTGATTGATAGAGAGAGGTGTGTCCAAACTTTTCACTATATATATATATATATATATATATATATATATATATATATATATATATATATATATATATATATATATATATATATATTGCGTTGTTCATACTGTCCCAACTGTTTCTGAACTGTGGGTTGTTTAGTAGTTTATAAGTAGTAAATTAATCCCAGCATTATTAAACTGCAGTGATTTATGTGTAGTATGTTTTTTCTGAGGATTTCTGAAGCTGGATTTGGGAAGTTCTGATCCCGGCTGGGTGGTTTGTAGGAGTTGTTAGCTGTTAGCACATGTCGCTAATAGCCAGAAGCCTGTTATTAATATTTACTATAGTTTATATTTAGTTTTGATCCACAATGCTTGCATAACCCCGTACAACCACAACATTAAATGTATTATATGATTTTAAGTGATAAACCAAGATAAAGTTACACAAATAATTGTGCAAAAGTATTCATCCCCCTATATCAGTTACAGATGCAGGTCTTTTGGTTTGGTTTTGTCTCTACCAGCTTTTTTTTGATCATCTAGAGACTGAGATAAATTTTTACCCCATTCTTCTTTATAAAACAGCTGAATCAGGATGGAGAGATGGTTCTGAAACTGAAGTGGTCTCTTAATTCTTTCCAGAGATGTATGTGACAAATATGTTATGTTTATGGAAAATCTATATATGTTTTGTGTTTATGTTTTGATCTGTGGATCAGAGGAACTGTGTTCTCTGGAATGATTCAGTGTGAACGCTGCTGTCAGGGTTTGTTGGTTCAGAAACTGATGCTAATCTGAAGTACTGATTTGTACTTGTTGGTACAGAGTGTAAATTGTTGGTACATGTAATTAGTAATGTAGTTAAGCTGGTAATTATTGTGTAATGGTGTAATTACACTCTGCAAAACTGGACTTTAGAGGTTCAGAGTGAGGGTCTGAGGTTCAGCCGTATCCCTGAGGAACACAAACACAAACACATACCGGGTGACGCTGCCAGGGGACACATGACCTCTGTGTTCTGGGAAGTGGTGGACATTTCTCCACTGGCGGGGGGACAGGGGGACGGGGGGACGGGGGATGGGGCAGAGACAGGTGCTGATATATGAGGCGGGTGCCAACCTGACCCCCCGACCTGAACGTATGGGTTTACTACTGTAGCAGCCCAGTGTTCCTCCCATTCTTCAGGGAACACCCCATCAACCCCCACCATCCCTCACAAAGACCCACAAACCGAACCAACCCAACCAACACTGCCAACCTCACCAACCCAACCAACACTGCCAACCTCACCATCCCGACCATCCCGACCAATGCCACCAACCCCCACCAATACCCAACAACCCCACCAACCAACCCCACTAACCCAACCAACCCCCACCAGATATTTGTGTTTTTTGTAGATAATTTCTTTGTTTGTAACTTTGTTGCTTCTTGGTAATAAAACTTATACTGTAAGCATGGTGGTGTTCGCATGGTGAACTGTGCATGGTGGCATATGCATGGTGTTTTTTGCATGGTGGTGTTTGCACAATGGCATATGCATGGTGGCATATGCATGATGGCGTATGCATGGTGAACTGTGCAAGGTGGCGTATACACAGTGTTATATGCATGGTGTTATATGCACGGTGGTGTGCATGGTGTTATATGCATGGTGGCGTATGCATGTTGGTGTTTTCTGTTTCACTGCAGAAGAACTGCGTCGGTGGCAGCTCGGTGGCAGCTCGGTGGCAGCTCGGTGGCAGCTCGGTGGCAGCTCGGTGGCATTCAGTGACGGCTTGGTGACTGCTCGGAGTGTATGACCCTGCAGACGGACAGGTGCACCACCCCCGGCAGCCCAAACAGGAAGTGTGAATGAAGGGATAAAGGCAGAACACAGCCGGGGGGGGGGTGGGGGTCTGTAACCTGATCTCCGGAGCTGGACTCCACCGCGGCGCTACAGCTCAGTGTAGTAACTCTACAGACCCAACACTGTGCTGTAAATCCTTATAAATATCTCCCGTTCCATCCTGACGTTCCTCACAGCTCACAACTAAACCTGTCAGCAGCTCCACCAGATAATAACCGCTCTCTGGAACAACGTCAATTCATAGAAACACACAGTTTATACCTCAACTCCATGCAGAAAATAAATCTGATGCTTACATGATCACAAACCAACGGCGCTGTAGAGTCTTCATTTCCATACTGCAATTTTTTAATTCTTCATCAAACACCTTATTTTTTTAAACCACAACACAGATATGTTCATCTGATACTTCATGATAATAATTACTTAAATGTGAGCTCTGTGTCTAATATTACCCAGCATGCACAGCTAATGGTAATTCATTTCCATTCAGTTCAATCTTTAGAATCAGTGTCTCTCCACCTTAAATCCAGGTGTAACTAAACTAGGCTACAACTAAACTTTGAGATTTATGATAAGCTCTGTTTTATGATTTTGGAGGAAATTTAAACATTTAAAAAATATCAACCACCTAACCATGCATGAGTAGAATTTAATCATGCACGAGTAAAATAAAAAAAAATGCATGAATAGAATTTACTGATGCATGAGTAGAATTTAATCTTGCATTAGTAAAATTTAACTATGCATGCGTAGAATATAAATATACATGAGTAGAAATTTATCATGCATGATATAATTTAATCATGTAAGAGTAGAATTTAGTCGTGCATGAGTAGAAATTAAATCAGGCAGGAGTAGAATTTAAGGTGGAATAACTATAATGGCAAGAAAGCCAGCTGTAACATTTGAAATCAAATGTATTGCTGCAGTATTTAAGGTGGAACAGAAGAAATAGAAGCAGTGTAGCTGTATTCTGTATATTTGTGTAACTGTTGCAGCATAAAGGACATGTAAAAAGATCTGTTATTAATTATTATCTCTAATATGTATTTTAGGTAGTGTTATTTAGGTTAATAAAGTCCTTAATTTCTCTTATAATCTCTCTGGATCATCTGATAGGAGCTGTGGTCACTTCCTCTTTACTAGATATTTAAAAAATGTTTTGTTTCCTTGGACTCTTATTTTGAAAATGAAGCTTTCATTAGGAACAGGAAGAGGAAGTAGTGGCAGCCATTTTTTCTGGAGGATGAAGATTGGGGAAGCAAGGTGGATAATTACTGTTACAGAGGAAACAGGTAAGCTCTAAAATCTACTTTATTTTAAGTTGTTGATTTTAGAAAGTGTTTAAACACAAGTTTATTTTTACAGCATCTTTTACACACAGTGAATTTACAGAGAGTTTTACGTAAGCAGAGATAAAATACAAAGACATAAAAACAAAACAACAAAAGCAAGAAAATTAAACATACAGCTTTTATTATTAATTAATTGTTTTTTGTCATGTTGTAACTGCTTCATTGTTTAAAGTATAACAAAAATGTCAAATAAGCAGCATTTAAGGCGGAACTTAAACTTCAAAGAATTCAGCTTCTCAAATGAAAGTACCTACTTTACGTTTTAAGGTGGAATGAAGTAATAAGAAACTGTGCTGTGTATTTGAGTTTTAGACTCTATCCAAACTATCTGTGTGTCATTTTTTACTTTTCTGTTGCGGAGTTTGGTTGATGTATGTTTATTATGGAGCCGCTGTGCACCTCTAAATATATTATTTTAGTTTATATGGTTTCTACACTGTTATTTATGACCAGTTTCACCTGGAGAAGATCTCTCACAGGTTTATCTGACTGCTGTTGTGGAGTTTATATTCTGCTTTTAATGAGCTGAAGGATAGTTTTACTTTCTATCTTCTGATTGATTCAGGACGCTAAATAACACTAATATGACCCGAGGAGGGGGGGGGGGGGGGTCTTAATAAATATATGGCGGTTATAGGGCAGTTTGAAATATACTGTAATCTCTGCATTAATAGCATAAAACATTAATATGAATTAAAGCTTGATGTAAGATTGTACTTTCCTTGTTTTGTCCTTGTTTTGATGCTCCAAAAGCTCAAATTAGACCCTGAGAGTCTCTTTTTAGAGTTTTTGAGAGTTTTGCTAAAGATTAACACACATAAGAAAATGTTGAAAAAATACACAATAAAGAAAAGAAAAGGGAAAAAACAACTCCTCCTATGTCTTGCATTTAAACAAATCTATGCAAATCGAAAAGGTATGGGCTGAAGCATTAGCTTAATTTTGCCTACCCTATTTATCTTACTGATATATATGTGTTTGTTATATGTTACAATGGAAATGGTGGAGTATGATTAAAATATTATCTTCTTTTGGCCCAGGCCTAGATTACATTTCTCTTATACTTTATTTCTGAACTGCTGTATAGTCAATCAATCAATAAATCAATCAATCAATCAAACTTTATTTTCACTCGCGGAAAAACATTGAGGGTAACCCTCATTTACAACATTAATGGGATTGAAAACATGTAATAGTAAGTTAGAAACAATTAAATAAGTCAAAAATAAAAGAAGAACTCATTTTAAATCAACATTTAATAAAATATAAATAAAAAATATATACAAAACAGAAAATTCTAAAATACCATAAAAAACAATTGACAAATAAAAAGTAAAAAAAATATATAAAATAAGTAAAAAGATAAAAGTAAAAGTAATGTAAAATGTTAAGAATGATAAGAAATGATGAAATGAATAATAGAACAAGAATGAAAATATAAAACATTAGACTAAATAAAAAAATAATAATAAATAAATAAATACAAATAAATGAAATAAATTAAAAATTAAAATAAAAAAAGAAACTAATAAAAAAACTAATAAAAGTCCAGAACTCCACTTAATTCCAGTTATATAATAAAATATATTATTTTATTATGTCTTATTTATGTAATAAGAATACTTAGTAAAATTCTTAAGCTGTCTGTTTCTGTAACTCAGCTGATTTAAGTTTATGAACACAGATTAAACTCGTTTTGTACAGAGCTGATTATTTATCAGTTTGACAGAATTTAAAATATTTATTGTGCTCCAGTTTTAAATCCTCAAACTGCAGCGCTGTATGAGTCTCTGTTCTAGTGGAGGGTTTGAGGGTCGGTCAGGTTTATCTGGGGGCTGCTGAGGTTCAGTAAATGAGCTGAAACTGAACTTTAATATCGTTATTATCAGAGTAAAATCTGCTGCAGGACTGAGATCTGAGAACTCCATCCACCTAACATCAGATATTTACATATACTGGATCATACAGGTTCTTCTCCTCCTCCACTTTCTCCTCCTCCTTCTCGTTATCCACCTTCTACTTATGGTCCTTCTCTTCATCATCCACCTATTTCTCATCCTCCTCCCACTCCTTCTTCACCACCTCTTCTTGATCCTTCTCCTCCTCCTCCTCCTCCTCCACTACCTCCTCCTCCATCTCCTGCTCATCCTCCTCCTACTTCTCATCCTCCACCTCCTCTCATTCACCACCACCTCCTCCTCTTTATCCTCTTTTTGTCTTCTCTCTTCCTCATCCTGTTGATTCTCCTCTTCCTCCTGTCCTCCTCCCCCACCTCCTCCTCATCCCTCTTGGTTCTCCACTTTCTCCTCCTCCTTTTGATCCTCTAACTTCTCTCCTCCTTATTCTTCTCATTCACCTTCTCTTCCTCCACCTTCTCCTCCACCTTCTTTCCTCATCCTCTTCATTCTTCTCCTTCACCTCGTCCTAATTGTCCTCCTCAACATCCTCTCGATTCTACTCTTCCTCCTGTCCTCCTCCACCTCCTACTACTCCCCCTCCTCCTTCTCCTCCTCCTCATCCTCCTCTTTATCTTCCTCCTCCTCTACCTCCTCCTCCTCCTCTCCTCTTCCTTCTACTCCTCCTCCTCTTCCACCCCCTTCTCCTTCTCCTCCTTTTTCTCCTTTTGATCCTTCTCTTCCTTCTCCTTCACCTCCTCCTGATTCTCCTCCTTCTTGTCTTCCACCTTCTCCTCCTTCACCACCTTCTCCTCCTCTTAATTCTCCTTCTCCACCACCATCTCCCCATTCTCATCCTCGTCCTCCTCCTATTTTCTTCCTCTTCAACCTTATCCACCTCCTCTTCCTTCTCAAAATTCTTATCTCCTCTGCCTCCACCTACTCCTCTTCCTCCTTTTCTCCTTCTCCTCATCCTCCTCTTCCTCCTAGTCATGTTGAAGACCACAGGAACCGCCCGATTGGTCTCTGTGGAGTCCAGACCTGAATTCAGGGTTACACTACATGAGTTTAGACCTGATTCTTAGTCTAGCTGAGTCTGTGCTGATTGGCTCTAGTCTGCAGGTGTTTGGTCAGTGGGCGTGGTCAGATGGAAAGAGAGTGGAATAGTGTATGAGGAGTGTATTCTTAATTTGGTTAAGTTTGTGTTGAAATGTTTTTAGCTCCCATCATACAAACCTGAAGTCGCTTCTTATTTGGCAGCTTCTTCTTTTATTTTAATTATTTGTTCCACCTTAAATGATGCAGCATCTATACTGCACTGTAGCGCCATACTGCTGAAATATTTAAGGTGGAATAGAAATCCAAATAAAAAGTTATCATCTACCTTGTATGTAGCGTAGCCTCTAGCGCCCCCTGCAGTCTAAACAGATCATGCTGACCCCAGCTTCTCATACTAATCTGTTTTTATCTTTTATTCAGTTTTGGGTCTGTGCTATTGGTGGAGCTAACGATGATAGCATTGGTTCGTGTTCTGTTTAGAGCAAAATTGACTTTTTTTTTATCTAACTCTCAAAAAACAGTAAAAGTCAGAAAGGAAGTGTGAGATATTCTGGGTATAATCTGAGCCCGGGGTTGGGGGAGCTCCTCTATCAGCGAGAGGAAGTGTCGGTGCAGGTCGGGCCACAGTGAGAAGAATCATGGCTTTTCCTGTGATTGTGTAAAAAGCAGTGGTGAGGAATTTCTCAGCTGAGCTTCTGATGATTGAGGCACTCAGAGACCCACACTGACCCCCAAACACAACAGTAAACTGAGGAAACTCAAATCACTCAAAAAAAAAACTCAGGAGGACCGTCTCCTGGTAGCTAAAACATCTACTTTTCTAACCACCTCACTACAACTCCCATAATTCACCTGCACCCACTATCAGCCCCTCACTACAACTCCCATAATTCACCTGCACCCACTATTATCAGCCCTCACTACAACTCCCATAATTCACCTGCACCCACTATCAGCCCCTCACTACAACTCCCATAATTCACCTGCACCCACTATTATCAGCCCTCACTACAACTCCCATAATTCACCTGCACCCACTATTAGCCCCTCACTACAACTCCCATAATTCACCTGCACCCACTATTATCAGCCCTCACTACAACTCCCATAATTCACCTGCACCCACTATTAGCCCCTCACTACAACTCCCATAATTCACCTGCACCCACTATTATCAGCCCTCACTACAACTCCCATAATTCACCTGCACCCACTATTATCAGACCCTCACTACAACTCCCATAATTCACCTGCACCCACTATTATCACCCGTGATGCTGCTCTCCGGGTCTCCAGGGGGCGGCGATGAGCACCCAGCTGTACTACACAGAGCCATCAGTAATCCCAGCTCTCCCATAGGCCAGAACATATCACATGATAAACCAACACTCACTCTGGGGATGGTCTTGTTCTGGTTATAGGTCTTGGTTATTGATCTGGGTCTGATTCTGATTCTGAACAAATAATATTTCAGCAGTATGGCGCTACAGTGCAGTATAGATGCTGCATCATTTAAGGTGGAACAAATAATAAAAATAAAAGAAGAAGCTGCCAAATAAGAAGCGACTTCAGGTTTGTATGATGGGAGCTAAAAACATTTCAACACAAACTTAACAAAATTAAGAATACACTCCTCATACACTATTCCACTCTCTTTCCATCTGACCACGCCCACTGACCAAACACCTGCAGACTAGAGCCAATCAGCACAGACTCAGCTAGACTAAGAATCAGGTCTAAACTCATGTAGTGTAACCCTGAATTCAGGTCTGGACTCCACAGAGACCAATCGGGCGGTTCCTGTGGTCTTCAACATGACTAGGAGGAAGAGGAGGATGAGGAGAAGGAGAAAAGGAGGAAGAGGAGTAGGTGGAGGCAGAGGAGATAAGAATTTTGAGAAGGAAGAGGAGGTGGATAAGGTTGAAGAGGAAGAAAATAGGAGGAGGATGAGAATGGGGAGATGGTGGTGGAGAAGGAGAATTAAGAGAAGGAGAAGGTGGTGAAGGAGGAGAAGGTGGAAGACAAGAAGGAGGAGAATCAGGAGGAGGTGAAGGAGAAGGAAGAGAAGGATCAAAAGGAGAAAAAGGAGGAGAAGGGGGTGGAAGAGGAGGAGGAGTAGAAGGAAGAGGAGAGGAGGAGGAGAAAAAATGTCATAGAAAAAAACACACTATCAAATTTATATATAATCTGAATAAAATAAAATAAAAAATGTTATCCAATCAGAACCGTGGGATCCAATCACAGAGTACAACACTGCTCTCTAGTGGGCAGGGTAATAATTACAGATCAATACTTTTATATATATATACACACACACACACACACACACACACACACACACACACACAGTAGGTACATATATGTGGACACAGATCACAGATGAGCAGCAGGATGTTTAATCTGTATGAATGAAGTATTAAACTCGTATCTCCGGTGGTATCTGTGTGTTTGATGTTGGGGTCCGGAGGGGAGATTGGATCCGGGACCCCGGCGTATCCGTGCCGCCGTTATCGTGCGAGAGAATTGTGCTTCTGTGCACTGAATCGTGATGAGGGTGAATCACCACTGATCTGTCAGACAGTCTGATGCCTCTCAGTGTCGGTGGAGATGAATCGGGAAGAGTCTGCAGCGAAAAATAATAATAGTGAAAAACGGCAGCATTCAGAGGATCACTTCCCTCCCAGAACCTCACCAGAACCTCACCAGAACCTCACCAGGGACCTCATGTACTAAAGGTGCGTACGCACAAAAACATTGCGTACGCCATATTTCACGCTCACGGTCTGATGTACTAAATTTGACTTGAACGTGTGAAAGTGCGTTCCCCCACGGAAGTTTTGTTTTGGGCGTACGCCTTTTTTTTGTGCGTATGTATTGTGTTTTTGTAATTTGGCGACACTTAGAGGCGATGCATTGAAATAACAACTTTTAAGATATCCTTTATGCACACATTGAAGTAAGCATTATTGGGTAAAATAAAGTAAATTAATCAGACAGTTTCATTGTCTTACAGAAATAATCGTTTAACGTGTTTCCACTTAGCCTAGATCAGGTTTGCGCTGGAGTTGTTGGAGATGCAGCGTTGGCATTACTGGAAAATACTGCTAATGGCCGAATTCATTGAGCGCGCATTTTCCGTGACCATTATGTTTTTTTTGGCCCATGATGATGACTGGCTTATAAGCAGTTTTAGATTTCCAAGAGCATAAGAAAACAAGCTGAGTGCGTGACGTGTGTCTTTTTGGTAGGCAACTCATTTAAAGCATTTAAATGAAAGCATTTATCTTAGAATAATAAAACTTAAAACATGGGTAATTATACGCTATGCGTATATAATATTAATAATAATAATAATAATAATAATAATATAACATTATACTCTGCATAATTGAGGGAGGAGTCGTGGCAAGTGTGCTGCTTTCGTGCATTTGCGCTTGATTTCAGGTTGATTGTGATGTACTAAGAGAAAGTACGTGGAATTCTGCCTACGCACGGTTTGATAAATCCAGATTTTTTTGTGCGTACGGAACTTTTCAGATCTGAGCGTACGGAACATTTTATTAGGAAGTCCACGCAAGTCTTAGTACATGAGGCCCCAGAACCTCACCACTATATAAACACACCCTGCACTGAGAGAGAGATCACATATTTACTCACCGTTTCTATATTTTACTGTTTACTCATCGTTTTATTCTTTCTTTTGCTAAGATGTTACTTTTTCACAGTTCAGTGTTCTTTTAGTTCCTATATAACAGCATTCGTAAAACCTGTGGCGGGGGTAGGGATGGGCAATATGGCCCTAAATAATGTTTTATATATATATATATATATATTATTTTTAGGGTATTTTCACGATAATTATACTCTTGACGATATGAAAAATTACTGAATTACAGTATTAAAGTTAAATAAATGATACTGGACAGATATAATCTGTCTCTAGTAGATATATAATGGGGAATAAGAACAGTTCTAATTTTACTTTTGATAAAACAATACAAAAGTAAAACCCTGATGTGATAATTAGGGGTGGGTGATATGGCACCATATTTCAGGGTATAATATTGTTCACGATTCATGATCTTCAATAATGTTGGTGTTATTATTGCGTACGATACGATATATGATGCTTCTAGTCCGGGGTTATTTGTTGTCTGTCTGGATTTGGGCCCAAGGCTGAACTTTGAACACCCCGGCCCCATACATCCCACCCTGCTAAACTCATATTCGGGAGTTGTTGACCTGGAGGGGTGTAGATCAGTGCCGAGGGGGTGATTTGGGAGATCATGAGGTTATTTCGGGTGTTGATTTCCGTGAAAGTGGGGTTTAGGAGAATTCCTGCCATTAGGGACCAACATAAACCCAGTTTAATATTCTACTGCGTCTTCAATATCACCTCAGTAGTTTAATTTCAGAGAGCAGAACATCTCGTTAGCTCCTGCCAAACACCAACCGGCTCCCTGAAGTCAAGGTCAGCCAATCCCCATCGAATAAATCTGCATTCTCAAATTACATCCTGCAGCATTTCCCAGTTTCATCATGCAGAACTGATTCTGCCAAACACATGAAATAAAACAAACAAATGGAGTTTTACAGTCCTTTTCCCCCCAAACACCCCAAACACCCCCTCCCTCGGGTTGCCAGATACAGTAGCGCTGTAATGAGATGCGTACATGTCCGGGATGCGTTCCCTTCACCTGCTGACAGCGGACAATGTGCAATTAGTCACCGTGCCAGAGCCTCCCTGCGCCTCCCTGCGCCTCCGCGGTGGCATGCCCGCATCATTAAATATGTTATGAGGATTATTAACGGCTGGGATCTGGCACCCCGGCTCGAGTATCACATAATTTCCATCAGGAGATGACGCAGATAGAACTCAGGAGAACTCCGTCCCCGAGTGGCGTTCCCGTGATCAGGGAGTTCTGAGTGTGAATGTGATAACTCACAACTGTGGATCTGTGGAACTGTGGATCTGTGGAACTGTGGATCTGTGGAACACCACCTCACCAGAACACCAGAACACCAGAACACCAGTTTAAAGTAACACTCTTCATCAGATCTGATCCCCCCTGATCTCAGCATGTACGTCATTCAGACGCAGCACCGGGGCTCTCTGGCTGAAGGTCAGGTGGGATTTAATGGTTTGAAATCTGAAGAATCTCTTAATCATCGAACGGAGCTTCATACCAGCCCGGCTACTCTTACACTGCTGCGCTTAGGGTTGCCAGATTTCAGCTAGGAGTATTCTAGCCAGGCTGTGGATAGGGGGGTGCAGAGGTGGAGGAAGAATTGGCAACGGCAACTAGAGGAAATGTTCAGAAAAGGTCCACTATTCCATTAACACATTTAATAAGATTATTTTTGATGAGTTTTTATTTCTCTAATTTTATTTCTTGTGGATTTTCTGAATTCTTGGGTGTTCAGGAGGCTCTCTGTGTTGTTTGGTATACTCTAGATTGATCAGGAGGGTCTCTGGGAGGTTCGGGAGGTTCTCTTGGCTGTTCAGGAGATTCTTGGCTGTTTGGGAGATTTTTGGCAGTTTGGAAGGGATTCTTGGCTATTCGGGAGATTATTGGCTGTTCGGGAGATTCTTGGCTGTTCGGGAGATTCTTGGCTGTTCGGGAGATTCTTGGCTGTTCGGGAGATTCTTGGCTGTTTGGGAGATTCTTGGCTGTTCGGAAGGGATTCTTGGCTATTCGGGAGATTATTGGCTGTTCGGGAGATTCTTGGCTGTTCGGGAGATTCTTGGCTGTTCGGGAGATTCTTGGCTGTTCGGGAGATTCTTGGCTGTTTGGGAGATTCTTGGCTGTTTGGGAGATTCTTGGCTGTTCGGGAGATTCTTGGCTGTTCGGGGGATTCTTGGCTGTTCGGGAGATTCTTGGCTGTTCGGGAGATTCTTGGCTGTTCGGGAGATTCTTGGCTGTTTGGGAGATTCTTGGCTGTTCGGGAGATTCTTGGCTGTTCGGGGGATTCTTGGCTGTTCGGGAGATTCTTGGCTGTTCGGGGGATTCTTGGCTGTTCGGGAGATTCTTGGCTGTTCGGGAGATTCTTGGCAGTTTGGAAGGGATTCTTGGCTATTCGGGAGATTCTTGGCTGTTCGGGAGATTCTTGGCTGTTCGGGAGATTCTTGGCTGTTCGGGAGATTCTTGGCAGTTTGGAAGGGATTCTTGGCTGTTCGGGAGATTCTTGGCTGTTCGGGAGATTCTTGGCTGTTCGGGAGATTCTTGGCTGTTCGGGAGATTCTTGGCTGTTTGGGAGATTCTTGGCTGTTTGGGAGATTCTTGGCTGTTTGGGAGATTCTTGGCTGTTTGGGAGATTCTTGGCTGTTCGGGAGATTCTTGGCTGTTCGGGAGATTCTTGGCTGTTCGGGAGATTCTTGGCTGTTCGGGAGATTCTTGGCAGTTTGGAAGGGATTCTTGGCTGTTCGGGAGATTCTTGGCAGTTTGGAAGGGATTCTTGGCTATTCGGGAGATTCTTGGCTGTTCGGGAGATTCTTGACAGTTTGGAAGGGATTCTTGGCTATTCGGGAGATTCTTGGCTGTTCGGGAGATTCTTGGCTGTTCGGGAGATTCTTGGCTGTTCGGGAGATTCTTGGCTGTTCGGGAGATTCTTGGCTGTTTGGGAGATTCTTGGCTGTTTGGGAGATTCTTGGCTGTTCGGGAGATTCTTGGCTGTTCGGGAGATTCTTGGCAGTTTGGAAGGGATTCTTGGCTGTTCGGGAGATTCTTGGCTGTTCGGGAGATTCTTGGCTGTTCGGGAGATTCTTGGCTGTTCGGGAGATTCTTGGCTGTTTGGGAGATTCTTGGCTGTTTGGGAGATTCTTGGCTGGTCGGGAGATTCTTGGCTGTTTTGGAGATTCTTGGCTGTTTTGGAGATTCTTGGCTGTTCGGGAGATTCTTGGCTGTTCGGGAGATTCTTGGCTGTTCGGGAGATTCTTGGCTGTTCGGGAGATTCTTGGCTGTTCGGGAGATTCTTGGCAGTTTGGAAGGGATTCTTGGCAGTTTGGAAGGGATTCTTGGCTGTTCGGTAGGGATTCTGTTCAGGATGGCGATGAGGAATCTCCTGAAAGCCGGACTTTTACGAAAAGCTTAAACACTCCAGTTAAAACAGTGGAGTCCAGGGTTGCCAGGTCCAACAAAAACATCCAGCCCAAAGTCAGTCTAAAACCTGCCTTTCAGAAGCTTAAACTTGCCCAAAATATACAGCTCTGGAAAAAATGAAGATTAAAAGAATCAGTTTTTCTGATTTTACTATTTATGGGGAACCTGGTAACTCTGGTGAAATCACTCCATTGGTTCGGCAGTGGGCGGGGTCTCAGGAACAGCCCTGCAGACGGCGGCGACGCCCAGCTTCATGTCGCACTCGTCACACAGCACTGAATCACCAGACCGTAAATCACCAGTCCTCCATTACATCATCAGTTCAGCAGGTCCTGATGAGGAAACTCAGAGAGGATTAGAGTGATGCACCGACAGCATCCGACTGTAATCATACTGTTATTATAGAGAGTGGAAAAATAACATTTATTATACATTTATTACATTAGTTGCAGTTACTGCTTATATTATTATCCAAAACCACTTAGATCTCGATGTACATTAGCAACAGAGGACATAGAAATAAACACTTTAGCAGAACCTGAAGGAGACTAAAGAGAAATAGAGGTGTTAGGAGAGTAGGTGCTCTTTGAAGAGCTCAGTCTTTAAAGGTTGCCATTTTTTATCCAAATATGGTCAGTTTCTAATCATTTGGTGCATTTCTAGTTTTTAATAAGATTGAGACACTAGTGTCTGAATTCCACAGAACTCCATATATAAATTATAATGAGAGACGTTATTAATGAGGAGACCAGCCAATGACTTATGTAGGAATGCTTACAGATAAAGTCCCACCCTTCTGAAGAAAGAGCCAATCAGCTAGCAGCTTGTATTGAGAGAGGAGGATTGTCAACATGTGGAGATCAGCGCAAGTGCAGTAGCTGAACAAGCTACTTTATTTTATAGAGAGAGATTTTTATCAGAGATGTAAAATATGGTGCTGAAATGTTTTTAATAAATATATAACATGTCTTTCTCTCAGGGAAGGACAGCGTAATGTTTCTTTAAGTGAAATGTCTCAAACAGCGTTGCGTCTCTGGGGACAGCAGGGTTGTAGTGGGAATTTGAGGAATGTGAATGGTCTGAGCGCCGGTCTCCGGCCGGTTCCTCCGCCGGTGAGGAACATGTGCTGGAGGTCCCGGAGGGGCACAGGGGAAGAGCGTGGAAACTTCCTGCCTGTTCTGCAGTTAATCTGTCTGCTCTCGCTGGGAAAAGACCAGTTTCTGACCCTGCAGTCGCCCTGCAGCTCCTTAAATATCATGTTTTTATTCCTGCTTCAGTTTAGATTTATTTCATTCAGTTGGAGGAAAAACCATCAGAACCGCCCAGAGACAAACCCACACAGAAACTTTAACCCTTTACTTTAAACCCTTTACTTTAAACCCTTTAGTTTAACCCTTTACTTTAAACCCTTAATTTAAACTCTTTACTTTAAACTCTTTAGTTTAACCCTTTACTTTAAACCCTTTACTTTAAACCCTTTACTTTAAACCCTTAGTTTAAACTCTTTACTTTAAACCCTTTACTTTAAACCCTTTACTTTAAACCCTTAGTTTAAACTCTTTACTTTAAACTCTTTAGTTTAACCCTTTACTTTAACTCTCTATTTTAATCCCTTATTTAACCCTATAGTTTAATCCTTTATTTTAACACATTCTGAATCACTTTATCTTATTAAACAAGGTGTTCAGCACTTGGTGTTTAACTCAACCTGATTGTGCAATCTTTACCAGTACACTAGGTGGCGCTGCATTTTTCTATGGTAATATTACACCTCTTCAGTTTTTCTTCATCACTTTAAACATAGAGACAGAGGACAGAATTGAATTGATATTGGTGGGAGGCGGAGTTTAATCAGTGCGGGCGACGCGAGAGCGGCACCACATATCGTCTCTGTCCAATGAAAAACACTTATCTCCAAAACAGCAACTTTACAGAAGAGAAAAAAAACTTGTAAAGTTTCAGTGAAAGTCAAGGTAAAAAGAGTTTATTTCAGGTAATTTTGAAGAGTTTCTATTGGTTCGTTCATCAAGACATTTTGGTGCAGTCTACAGAGACAGTCAGATAAACAACCACTGATCTAAAATCTCACCAAGACGAGTTTTACTTTCACTCATCAGATCTGTAACTCTCTCAGTGTAATAAAGCTCTGTACAGTTCTGGTTCTGGTTCTGTGGAGAGAAAACAAACCGTGATTCATCAGAACTGAAGCTGAATCTGCTGAAAGGCGGGTCGGGTTTAAGAGCACTGCATTAATTACTGCTGCTTATATAACCATCAACAGATGGCAAACAGCGCGCAATCTCTCCATCTCTTTATTCCTTCGTCTTTCCATCGCTCTAACTCTCCATCTCTCCATCTCTTTATCCTACCATCCCTCCATCTCTCCATTTCTCTCCATCTCTCTATCTCTCCATCTCTCTGTCTCTCCATCTCACTGTCCCTCCATCTCTCCATCTCTTTATCCCTCCATCTCTCCATTCCTCTAACTCTCCATTCCTCCATCTCTCCATTTCTCTCCCTCTCTCCATCTCTTTATCCCTTCATCTCTCTAACTCTTCATCCCACCATCCCTCTAACTCTCCATCTCTCCGTCCCTCCATCTCTTCATCCTTACATCCCTCCATCTCTCCTTCTCTCCATTTCTCTCCCTCTCCGTCTCTCTCCATCTCTCTGTCCCTCCATCTCTCCATCTCTTTATCCTTCAATTTCTCCATTTCTCTAACTCTTCATCCCTCCATCCCTCTTACTCTCAATCTCTCTCCATCTCTCCATCCATCCATCCCTCTATCTCTCTAACTCTCCATTTCTCTATCTCTCCATCTCTCCTTCTCTTCATCAGTGTTACACAGTTCACTAACTGCACTCTACTTTCAGTCAGTATATCAGCATAGTAATAATAATACTGCACTTACTGCTGAACACTGACTACTGTACTCACAAATACCATTCAGACAGACCAGAGAGACAGACAGACAGGCTAGACAGATAGCCAGTTAGATAGACAGACAGGTAGATAAATGTGCAGAAAGACGACTAGATACATAGATAGACAGACAGCCAGAGATACAGACAGACAGAGATACAGACAGACAACCAGTTAGATAGCTAGAGATCCATCTATAATCAATGTGCATTTATAGTTAAAAAAGCAAATAAAACACATTAAACTCATTTAAACTGAATTGGCTCAAATGATTAGGACACTGTGCTGCTTTTCTTCTGTTCTGATATCTTCTCATCGCCATGGTGATATCTATCTATCTCTCTCACACACTATCACACACCATCACACACTATCACACACACACACACACACAGTTACACACACACACAGTTACACACACACACACTCAGCTGTAGAGAGCAGAATGAGCACCAGAAGAATCACTGTGTGAGGGATTGTCTTCTCATCTTTGTTCCAATGTTCTATCTCTCTCTCATATATATATATATAAATATACTAAGTCATATTAGAAAACAGAGCAGTATGACCACCTCTTTGTTTGGTGTGTTGGGTAGAGCGTGTATATGTGTTGGGTAGTGTGTTGGGTAGAGTGTATATGTGTTGGGTAGAGTGTTGGGTAGAGTGTATTGGTGTTGGGTAGAGTGTTGGGTAGCGTGTATATGTGTTTGGTAGCGTGTTGGGTAGAGTGTATATGTGTTGGGTAGAGTGTATATTTGTTGGGTAGCGTGTTGGGTAGAGTGTATATGTGTTGGGTAGAGTGTTGGGTAGAGTGTATAGGTGTTTGGTAGAGTGTTTGGTAGAGTGTTTGGTAGAGCGTTTGGTAGAGTGTATAGGTGTTTGGTAGAGTTTATAGGTGTTTGGTAGAGTGTTTGGTAGAGTGTATAGGTGTTTGGTAGAGTGTATAGGTGTTTGGTAGAGTTTATAGGTGTTTGGTAGAGTGTTTGGTAGAGTGTATAGGTGTTGGGTAGAGTGTTGGATAGAGTGTATAGGTGTTGAGTAGTGTTGGGTAGAGCTTGTGCAGGAGGATTAATTAGATCTGAGTTAATTCGTTGGGTTTAGTGTTTGTGACGGATCTGTTCTCCTCCCTCAGATCTCGTCCTCCTCACTACAGTCACTCTTCTGAACAGCGGCGCTCGTTAGCGACGCTCGTTAGCGGAGCTGAAGCCCCTCCCCCCCGCTGCTGTAACGAGGGTTTAATAATTGAAGTCAATTATCCAGAAGTTTCAGTGAAAGATTTACCTGCTGCTGCTGAGGTTCTCCACGTTCTAATGAGGTTTAGTTTAGTTTAGAGTGAGGGAAGAACCGGATCAGATTATTATTATTACTGCATTTCTGAAGCTCCAGGATCTCATTAATGTTGTACAGATGTGATTAAATGTGTGATGTTATTAACTGATATAGTTTTATAATGTTTTACCAACGTTTCAGCAACACATAGATAAAGATTATAAATAAAGCAGATTTTTATTTCAGGCTCTCGGGGAGGGAAGCCCTGTGAAGCTCTGCTGCACCTGCTGCATCTCCTCCAATCATCACATTATATAAACGTCCCTCAGATGTTGGAAATAGCTGCTGCTGCTCTCCAGACTCTATTTATACCGGTGGCCGTGACTCAGGGTTTAATCTGGAGGGTCTGCAGTTCAGACAGTTTAGAATAGAACTGCATATAAAACCTCTGAACCATAAAAAAGTGCAGTTACAAGAAAAGTATGTGAACTCTTTGGGATTATACTTGGATTTCTGCATAAATTGGTGATTAAATGTGTTCTGATTTTCATCTACATCACAACAATAGACAAACACAGTCTGCTTAAACTAAAACCACACAAATAAATATATATATATACATGTTTGCATGATTTTATTAATCACAACATGTTAACATTCACAGTAAGGGGTAAAAGTATGTGAACCCCTCGGCTAATGACTTTTTAGAGCTAATTGAAGCAGGATGTGATGAAATGTGATTGGATGTGTTGGCTGCCCTGCTCTATAAAAACATCAACACACCAGTTTTTAGTTTGCTGTTCTTAGGAAGCATCACTTTATGTGAATCAAAGATCAAGATCTCAGAAGACCTACATTCAAGAATTGTTGACTTGCATGAAGCTGGAAAGCGTTACACAAGTATCTCTAAAAGCCTTGATGTTCATGTGTTCCCGGTAAGACAGACGCTCTACAAATGGAGAAAGTTCAGCACTGTTGTTGCTACTCTCTCTAGGTGTGGTAAAGCCCTGTAAAGATGACTGTAAGAGCACAGCCCAGAATGATCAATGAGGTGAGGAAGAATCCTAGAGTGTCAGCTGAAGACTTACAGTTATATTACAGACAGATGAAACCAAAATTAAGTTGATTGGAAGAAAAACACACAACACTATGTGTGGAGAAAAAAGGCAACACAGCACACCATCATCAAAACCTCATCCCAACTGTGAAACATGGTGGAGGGGGCATCATGGTTTGGGGCTGCTTTGCTGCCTCAGGGTCTGGACGGATTGCCGTCATCAACGGAAAAATGAATTCCTAAGTTTACCAAGTTTACATTTTGCAGGAAAATGCAAACTTAAGACCATCTGTCCTCCAACTGAAGCTCAACAGAGGACGGATGATGCAACAGAACAACGACCCAAAACATAGAAATAAATCAACAACCGAACGACTTCAACAGAAGAAAATAAATAAGTACTCCTTCTGGAGAGTCCTGACCTCCTGAACCCAACTGAGATGCTGCAGCATCATGACCTCAAGAGAGAGATTCACACCAGATATCCCATAATATTATAGCTGAACTGAAACAGTTTAGTGAAGAGGAATGATCCAGAATTCCTCCTGACCGTTCTGCAGGTCTGATCTGCAGCTACAGGAAACCATTTGATTGGTTGAGGTTTTTGCTGCTAAAGGAGGATCAACCAGTTATTAAATCCAAAGATTCACAAACTTTTATTTACTCTCACTGTGAATATTAACATGTTGTGTTCAATAAAAGCATGCAAGCGGTTTTAGTTTAATCAGACTGTGTTTGTCTGTTGTTGTGATGTAGATGAAGATCAGAACACATTTAATTACTAATTTATGCAGAAATCCAAGTATAATCCCAAAGAGTTCACATACTTTTTCTTCAGTCCTGGTTTTTAATACAAGACTTTGTGCGTTCCTGCTGTCCATCGTCTCCAGTTCTACCTGTAATCCACCCACACAGGATCAGCACAGCTAAATATCTCAGTTATTCTGCTCTATTTTAACTTGAGATGATGAAACAGTGTTCAGTGGGAGTCGGAGGCGGAGAGCAGATTTAGTGCTGAATGGTGGAAGGAGGCTTTAGCTCCAGTTCACACGCATCCCTCTTGTGCACAATTTAAACTTCTTTAATTCAACGTTTATTAAAAAAGTGAACTTCCTAAGAGCCAAGCTTACCAAGATTTATCCTGATATAACCACACCCCCCTGGATACAGAGCTCAGGACCACAGCGGAATCTTCAGCCCACAGAGAGTCTTTTCCCAAAAGTCTTGTGGATCATTAAGATGATTTCTGGTAAAATTGAGATGAGCTTTTAATGTTCTTTTTGCTCAGCGGTGATTTTAATCTTAGCGCACACTTTTTTACTCAGTCTTTTTCTAATGGTGCAGTCAGAACACTTACCTTAACTGAGGCCAGTGAGTCCTGCAGTTCTTTAAATTGTTGTTGTGGGTTTTTTGTGACCTCTTGAATGAGTCGTCCCTGTGCTCTTGGGGTAATTTTGGTCAGCCAGCCATTTTTACACAGGGATTGGTTTGGATATTATTTTATTTTATTTATTTTCTATAATAAAAACATTTTTTAGGCAGGTGTAGGTGATATAAACCCCTTTTTTCTGCAGTAAAATAGGTAATTCACATTCTGAAAATTTTATGACACTTGGAGAAGCTCCTGTTTTCTCTCTAATTCACCTAATAATCCAGATCAGAAACAGGAATCAACCCAAATTCTGCAGGTTTGAAAATAAAGACATAAAAACTAGAAATAGACAAACATAACGAAAATAAAGGTTTGGAGGACCTAAAATGTTTGATTTGTATTCAGGAAAATATTGTTAAAATTGAAAAAGTTTAGGAAAGTACCAATTTTATTATAAGTTGCAGATTTTACATTTTTAAAATAATTTCTGTTACAATTACAGTTAGAATTTGTAGTGACATTTATTATCAATCAAGCTTTTTATGTAATGAGTGATTGATTAAAAATCTTCAAGATTTTAGCTGTGTGATATCAGGCAGACAATGTACAAAAAATGCTGTTCTGTAAATAAGGGGTTAAAACTGCATTTTTGTGTTTACTTGTGTTGTCTTTTACTAATATTTAATTTTGTTTGATATGAAACATTTAAGAAAGACAAACATGCAAAATAATAATAAATCATGAAGGGAACAAACTCTTTTTTATACCACTGTAAATATCAAAAATATGTATAACATAATGAAAAATAATTATTACAGTGCATACGTGCATAAGCGATTCATCGAACCAACAGAAATCATCGGTAGTCATAATTAGTATGTTTTTATGCTTTATATATGCAAAATAAAATAATCATAATAATGTGTACGGACGCTGTCCAACAGTATTTAGTATTATAGTGTAAAATTAAATATATGGAAAACTCACATTGGTATTTTGAGCATGAGGGAAAAGTTAGACCACAAATGTTATATAACATGAGTCATAAACACACCATAGAGGTATATTATATATTCCCTATATATGTACTAAAATGCAGTTAAAAGAATTAAACAGGCGAACATAAACTATTATAGCTTTACCCTTTAATTACTCAGTGTACATCACCCACACTTTCAAAATACAAGTCCTTCCATGATTAATTATATTATCAAATAATTGTATTTCTGAGTGCTATATAATAATATAAATATATAAAATTGTGGTGGAATTCCTGCTGATTTATCTCTAATGTTCTGAGCATAAAACTCCAGTTTTACTGTATTTTTAATTGTATTTTATCTCTTTAAAGCGCCGGCCTGCGTTCCCACTTCAGCCCAATTACACCAATTAACTGCACTGGTTCTGACAGAACTGTAATGAGTTCTGACTGGTAACTCAGAGGTGGAGAGGGTTTCAGTAAAACTCAGAGCTCCAGTTCTCCCAGTAACACAGTAACAGCAGGATCTCAGACCGGCTGTAATGAGCTCGAGTTTCTCAGCCTGTAGATCTTTTCTGATCTTTAGAAGCTCCGTCACACGTCTCTAATCACAGTTACTGCTCTATATGTTCCATCTGCTCATTAAAAACACTGTTTTAATACTCAGTCATCCTTTCCTTTATATTTTACACATTTTCTGTATTTTAATTGGTCACTGAATGTACAGTACTCTCTCCCAGAACCTTATTAGAAAGATTATATAAATACTGGACTGAGCTTCTGAATTTCTGAATTCTTTGGGGTGTGGATTAAAAAATGATGTTGGAAACCAGCAACTGTCTAATTAAACAGTGGTGATCTAGAGTGGTGATCCACAGTAGCCTTTCTGTCAGCTCCAACCAGTCTGGTCATCTGACTGTTGATCTGGATGATTCTGTGTATTGTACTGTATTATATACCCAGAAACATCTACCCATCCATCCATCTATTCATTCATCTATCCATCCAACTAATCACATCCATCCACTCATTCATCCATTCAATCATTCACTTAAGTATCAACTACAGTATGATGGTAATGATGAGCCTCTAGGTCATGAAATGTTAATAATGCATCTTTTTGAGTGCCATCTATGGGCATGTATTGGTTTGTATTGGTAGGTATTGGTTTGTATTGGTAGGTATTGGCATGTATTGGTAGGTATTGGTTTGTATTGGTAGGTATTGGTTTGTATTGGTAGGTATTGGCATGTATTGGTAGGTATTGGCATGTATTGGTAGGTATTGGTTTGTATTGGTAGGTATTGGCATGTATTGGTAGGTATTGGCATGTATTGGTAGGTATTGGCATGTATTTGTAGGTATTGGCATGTATTGGTAGGTATTGGTTTGTATTGGTAGGTATTGGTTTGTATTGGTAGGTATTGGCATGTATTGGTAGGTATTGGCATGTATTGGTAGGTATTGGCATGTATTGGTAGGTATTGGCATGTATTGGTAGGTATTGGTTTGTATTGGTAGGTATTGGTTTGTATTGGTAGGTATTGGCATGTATTGGTAGGTATTGGTTTGTATTGGTAGGTATTGGCATGTATTGGTAGGTATTGGCATGTATTGGTAGGTATTGGCATGTATTGGTAGGTATTGGCATGTATTGGTAGGTATTGGCATGTATTTGTAGGTATTGGCATGTATTGGTAGGTATTGGTTTGTATTGGTAGGTATTGGCATGTATTGGTAGGTATTGGTTTGTATTGGTAGGTATTGGTTTGTATTGGTAGGTATTGATGTTTACTGGTTTGCATTGGTACGTATTGGTAAGGATCTCATGTATTTATATTTATTGGTAGGTATTGGTTTGTATTGTTAAGTTTTGGTTTGTATTAATGTTTATTGGTGTTTATTGGTAAGTATTGGGTGTGAACTATAACAGTGTATAATGACTTACTGAGATCTATATTTCTTGTGTTCACGTTTATGTGAATAAAAGAATAATAATAATAATAATAATAATAACCTTTAGAAACAGCAGAATCAGCAGAGAATAATGATCCTCCATCACACCACCGGAGCGTCAGCAGTTTAGCGACGTCCGATTGATCTGAAATAGCTTAATAACGGCTCATTTGCGTCATAGATTTTCTTTCCTCAGCTTTTCCTTTTATATGGAAACGCAGCATATTTTATTGGACACTCTGAGTTCTGACTTGTAGATAAATGAGCTCATAAACACAATTTACTGAGTAATCTGTAAAATATATTCAGCCCAATCCATCAGCATCTCCTTCCCTATCCTCCACTGATTACGAGCTGGACACTGAGAAACATATGAATAAATATAAATAAAAACAGAATACACTGATCTTTACATATAATAGACCCACATTTTATTCACAATAGAAAAAAATTGATAAATCAATCTTTATTTAAACTTATTTGCTTTTTATGTGTAAGGTATTTTTATGTGTATTGTGGGAATGTGTATTGTAGAGTTGGTCACTCTTATTATTTTGGGTGAATCTGAAGCTCTTTACTCACTTAGACAACAACTGTTATACATTTTAGATAACAGACTAAAACTAAAGCAAAATCTCCTGTTCATATTAACAGAGTAAGAAAATCACTTAGTTTTAGATAAATTTTAAAAAAATAAAGTTTTTAATGCTGTAAAATGGAGTTGTGGCGTCCCCTGCCGGTAAAGTATTGAACTGCAGTTTGATGTTTGGTCCCTCTGAGCCACCGTCCCTCAGCAGCTCTTATGCTAAGCTCTGTGTTTTATTAATAAATAACAGTTAATAACATGTTCTTATTTAAAAACGCTGCTCTTAATTTGATTTTGTAACATATTTAAACAGTATTCCTGTAGAGAATCCAGTGTTTTAGGTCATAGTTAAGAGTTTGAGTTTATTTTTCACTTCTCTGTTAGAAACTGAGTGAAATTAACATATATAAACAGTTCATATTGACTAGGCGTTTTGTCATATATTGGAGTTATTTTTAATAAAAAAAGACAGCATGATGATTGGTTAAATTATGTCAAAAGTTTATACTTATGACTGTTGGTAATTTTGTGATTTTGGGGAAAAATTAAAAGTATTTTTTTTGTCTATCTGAATGAGAGTAGTCACAATGCTCCATTCCCCGGAATTCTCCCAATCATTTGAGTTAAAATTTCATGGAATATAAAGTTGGGGGAAATATCCAAAATCACATCAAAAGATAAGACTATAGCCTTTTGTAATTGTCCAATTTTTTTTTTTTTAATTGCATATCTAAATGAAACTACGCACTATTCACCACTCCCAGGCATTTTCACATGCATTTGAGTTAAAATTTCATGGAATAAAAGAAATGTCCCAAATTACACCAAAAGGTAAGACTATATAGCCTTATGTAATTTGCCGATTTTTGTGAAAAATAGATCAAATGTTTTTTCTTGCATATTTGAATAAAATACACGCTATACACCTCTCCCGGGTATTTTCCAAGTCATATGAGTTATAATTTTTATGGGATATAAACTTGGGAAAATGTCCAAAATCACACCAAACTGTAAGACTATAGCCTTATGTAATATGATTATTCAGTAAACCATAGAATTTAATAATTCATAATTAATTATTGGTAAGATTTATTAAGAAGTGAGGTCATTTTTTTAAGCATGTCAGGAAATATATGAAACATTAAAGAAAGACAGACACTGGGGTTTTATGGTGCTGAAATCATGCTTTATTAAATCAGAAATTCATAAAACTCAAGGAGGCTGAATATATAGATGCTGCTACATAAATTAATTGCTATTAAATCAAAGTGCAGGGCTTTAATCTTCATGTATTTTGTGTTTTCTTTGCACAGCGGGTGTCGTCGCTGTGGTACATCGCTTGATGATCGCCCTGACCGCTGACGAGGTGAGAATCTAAAGCTAACACACACACTATAACACACAAACACACAAAATATAAGCTAGCGATCCTCCAAGAGGCGGCACGGGTTCTGCAGAGAAGCACCTGAACGGATCCAGAAATAAAAATGGCCAGGTGATGTTACGTTCTTAAAATCCGCTTCAGACGGTCCTCTGCCAGAAAGCGTGCGCTAAACATAATAATCTGCTCAGAGTGCAGGCCGCTCGCACTGTGAACATGTCATTAAAATGGTAGTATGACAAAATCAGTCTGAACACAAGGCCTAGTCGAGCTGCTTACATGAGGGTAAGATGCAAACAGCACTCAAGGTCTTATGGTCGAGTTATACATTCAGAGTATTGCGTTACTCCCTGCACAGGTGTACAGTGCATAAAACGGTGTCTCTCGGATTTTAGTAGAACTTCAACAGGGAGCCTCTCTACCTGTTGAGGCAATCTTAGGACTTCAACTTTTTGTTGAGGCACATAGTTTAGTTTCGGGTTTAACAGGGTATTCGTTCCTTTAGAAACTTTCTCCTGATAAACGTTTAGTTCCATTTTTTCAGTTAAAATTGTCATAAATAACAATTCATACATTTCCCATAACCGTTAAATTCGGCTATATACATTATGTACACGTCACAGAAAAATTGGTTCAAAAATCCTAGTCATAATCATCATAATCAATATGGCACATTTTATAACAACTTTAGACTTTTTTAGTCTAGTTTGGCATAAATTAATGTCAAGTTTGGTATAAAAATAGTTCATATTTACAGAGATCCAGGTCTTTATCTAGAACAGAGTATCTTTACTCATTCAATAAATAAAACGATATTGCAGGAAGGAGGAGAAAAAAAGGGGTATAGGTTGGATTACGGTTATATATTTTTTTCTTTACATGGATCGAATGCTGACGTTGACGGTGGCGGTATCAGACCCGAGCTCGTTGGACAGTCTGAGGGTGTACGCTCCGGCGTCGTTCTCCTTCACGCCGCTGATGATGAGCGTGGTGATGTCCTCGGTCGTAGCGATCTGGAAGCGTCCGCTGGGGGCGCCGGAGAGCACCCTGCCTGAATGAGACCACTCAACATCGGGCACCGGGTCTCCACTGAACGCACAGGCCACGGTCAGAACCTTCCCCGACTCAACGCTGATCTCCTCCGGAGCTGCTTCAATCTTCGGTGGGATTCCTGCGTTCAGAGAAAAAGAGACGTTAGGACACGAGCGCTCGACTCATCACAGGACTCATCATGATGCAGCTATGAGAAAATTTCAGGGGAACACTTTACACTTTTTGGATGGTCCATTTCATGACCTCATTGATGCTCAACTAACATTTAACTGAATGTCTATTAACTGCATCTTAACCATATGTTGAATTTAAATGATTCAAAATAGAACATAACCCTACACCTAACCCCAACCTCACCCTTACTCAACCCTAAAATCCAACCCTACACCTAACCCCAACCTTAACCCCCAATCAACCCTAAAATCTAACCCTAATCTTAACCCCTAACTAACCTTAACTTTAAATCTAACTCTAAACCCAATGCTAAAATGTTAAGATTAGAGTTTTGGTTAGAATTAAATGTAGTGTTACATTTAATAGAGAATCATTTACTTTTTTCTTATTGTTCAACTGCATTTAATAGACATCTGAACCAAATCAAGAAACTCCAAACTGAAATAAATCCAACAAAACCAAAAACAAGCCAAACTGAACTGAACCACCCAAAACAACCCAAAGTGAATTGCACTGAATGGAACGTTAGCTGAACGTCATCAAATGGACCATCCAGGTAAAGTGTTACGGATTTGAGAGTGCAGTGGTGTGAATTTACACAACATCTGGTTTTGTTTGTCTCTCTCTCACCTTTCCGCCCGAGAGTAACGGATCTGACGGAAGATCCCGCAACGTGCGAGTGACTGGACATTTCCATCATGCTGCTCGAGCTGGTGGCTACCATGGTTTGGGCAGTCATGGAGGTCATGCTAGATGCAGACATGCTCTGAAACTGAACCTGTGCCATGCTGGAGCCGCGGAAGGCCGCCTCCTGCACTGCTGCAGCCATTTGAAAGGCAGAGTAGCTGCCCTGTAAGCCTGTAGCCTCGGAGCTTTTCTCCAATACTATCATTTTGACCGGTTCTTCAACAAGAGCTGTGAGAACATAGCAAATAACGACCACGTCATTCACACAGCCTGACGGGCAGGTCAAGAAATATATTCACTCAAAAATCAGAACTGCAGATTTTTGGTCAAAGTCTCCTTTACATGCTTTCATAGACTATTCAGACTGTAGAGGATTATTCATGCAAAATAATACTCTACTATAGTCTGCAAATCTGATTATTTTAATCACATGAACATGAAGTACATAACAGTGACGGAACAGAAAATCGAGTGCATGATGCAGATACGCTTATTGAAGTGTATATAAATATATACAGCACTGGAAAAACAAAACTAAGAGAGCGCTTAAAATGATGAGTTCCTTTGATTTTACCAAATAAAGAGCTATCCAAAAGCAGTGTGTAAGACTGGTGGAGGAGAACATGATGCCAAAATGCATGAAAAAAACTGTGATTAAAAATCAGGATTATTCCACCAAATATTGATTATTTCTGAACTCTTAAAACTTTATGAATATGAACTTGTTTTCTTTGCATTATTTGAGGTCTGAAAGCTCTGCATCTTTTTTGTTATTTCAGTCATTTCTCATTTTCTGTAAATAAATGCTCTAAATGAGAATATTTTTATTTGGAATTTGGGAGAAATGTTGTCTGTAGTTTATAGAATAAAACAACAATGTTCATTTTACTCAAACATAAACCTATAAATAGCTAAATCAGAGAAACTGATTCAGAAACTGAAGTGATCTCTTCATTTTCTTTTCCAGAGATGTATATGTTTCATACTCCAAATCACAAGAAGGCTCAGTGCACAGTCGTGTGAGTATGAATCTTACTTAATGCAAAGAGAAAAGGAAACTTACTGATCACATTGAGAGATGCTGTTACAGAACTCTGTCCAAACTGGTTCTTGGCTTTGACTGTGTATTTTCCAGTGTCTTCAACAGTGGCGTTCTTAATCTCCAGTTTGTACACGTTCTTAGAACGGCTCAGCTTCATATTAGATGTTAGAGTTATCTGAAAAGAAAGAAAAGATAGGAACTTGTTTAGATTTATTTATTAAAAAATCCCACTCTTTCTATGAAGTTCAGGATATGCGATTGTCTCCTCTGATACATTAGAAGTCATCACTAGGAAGCCAACGCACTTCCTAGTTACCGGATCAACTGTACTGTACTCTCTCTCTGACTCTGGCTGCTGATGGAACTTGTTTTCTACCTGACAAATTCTTTTGGTTCTTACAGCCAGAAATTATATAATGCTTAAATTGTTTATTTTTGCTTCATGCATCACTTTTCAACTGATTTATCTCCACAGTTCTGTCGTGCTACTCACCATTGCATTATCCTTGAACCATTCGACTTCAGGAGTAGGTTCTCCTGTGATTTCGCACGAGAATACAACATCCTGTCCCTCGTTAACATTCTGGGAATGTGGTTGGACTACGAAGGCTGGAGCGTCCGAGCGCTTCTGTTTTATCGTTGAGTCGAAATGGCACTTGACCACACCGTGCTCTGTTTTTGCCTCACAGGTGAGGATTCCTCTGTGTTCAGAGCTGGCGCTCTTGATCGTCAAAGAGTGCTCGTTCCCAGAAACGCCGTATCTGTAGACATCTGAATTTACCAGTTCCACTCCATTCAGAATCCATTTCACATCAGAAGCTCCAGGGATGTTTGCTTTCAGTGTGACGGACTGACCCTCGATCATTGTCAGTTGGGTCTGTGATGCTTTAATTTCTGTGAAGGACTGGACTTCCTCGTGGACAATCTCCTTTTTCACAATTTCTTCCATTAGTGCTGCGGATTTTGCTGATTCTAAAAGAAAATGAAGAATTTACGATGATTTAATGGTTTTAAGAGCAAATGTTTTAATATTACTAATGAGACAATATTGTTATTACTGTAATTAGTATGATACTGAGTTCACCATACCTTTCACAGTGACTGTGCAACTCGTGGTAACGGATCCGGCACTGTTTGTGGCGGTGCATTTGTACACACCACTGTCAGACACATCAGAGTCGTAGATTTCGAGATGGGCGGAACCTTGTTCCTCAAATATTTCAAATTTTCCACCCTGAGAAAGACGCTGGAATGAGACAATAAAAATATATTGAACATTTGAACATCATTGTGATAATTCCTTATGTATTAATAAATAAACTATTTTACTGCATATGAATATAATACTGTACCTTTCCGTCCTTCATCCAGGAGATCAGGGGTTTAGGCTCACCAGTCAATTTGACTGTCAGCTTGACGATTGTTTCTGAAGAAGCCGAGATGTTGCTCAGTTCTGTGCTGAAGGCAGGTTTGGTCTCTTTTTGAGTGGGTGATTTTGGAGTGGGTGATTTTGCCGTCAGTGGGGACTTAACCCTCTGTGGTGACCTGATTGGCTCAGGTGACTTAATTCTCGGTGGGGATTTAATTCCAAAGGGTGACTTCAATCGAGGAGACTCTGGAGATTTGACTCTTGGTGGAGAAGCCAGAGCCTTCTGGACTGGTGTTGCCTTGCGGACCGTCAGAGTGAACTGAGCCTCTTGTTTGCCTTCTTCGTTTTCCACGATCACTGTGTAACTACCGTCGTCTGAGACTTCAACTTTAGAGATCTCAAACGTGGACTTGTATTCTGTTGATGTTACCATGTGACGGGAGGATGACACAATAGTTTTTCCTTCTTTCATCCAGGTCACACTGGGGGCTGGTTCACCATCCACATCACATGTAAATTTGGCCGATTCACCCTCAGAAACTGTGAGGGACTGTGGTTTAGTCAGGATTGTAGCTGGAAGGGTTGATTTCTTTACCTCGACTACAGCTTCCTCTACTGTAACGACTTCCTCGAGTTTGGTCTCATAAGATGCGTATTCTTCATGAACAATAGTTTCGGTAGTCTCAGTTTTGATTTCTGCTGTTGTGATTTCTGCAGTTTTGATTTCCGCAGTTGTGATTTCTGCGGTTGTTATTTCTGCAGTCTTGATTTCTGACGATTTGATTTCAGTAACTGTCTCAGAAACCTGTGTTTCAGAAGTGGCAGAAGTGGCAGAAGTGGCCTTTGCTGATGCGACGTGGTAAACATCCGTCTTTGTCATTTCAGGTACAAAGGGAGTCGGAGGCTCCTCGTCTTTGCGCTGAGAAGCGTATGCAGAAAATCCTCCTCCGGAAACATCAAGAGTGGCGTAGTCAGAGGCTTCTCCCTTTGCATTTGTGCAAACAACGCGATATGTGCCGCTGTCTTCTTCTTGGCAGTCGATGATTTGGAGAGAAAGAACTCCGCTCATGTTAAACATGTGGTACTTCCTGCTGTCTTGAATAGGCTTGCCATTGTGGAACCACTGGATTGTTGCATCAGGCTTAGATTGGACATTCAGTGTGAATTTAGTGTTCTGACCAATTGGCACACGGTGGGAGCGCATTCTTACCGTCACCCTTGGGGCATGGTCCAGAGTAAACGGCTCCTGAGTCACAACTTCAAACTTTGTCTTGGTTTTCAGAGCTTTCTTCTTTGCTTCATACCTTTGCATGTAATCAACCGTTGTGGTCAGGTCTTGTGTCGGGGCTGAAGCAGGGCTCAGAGAGCGTGGGCGTACCGGCTCTGGTGTCGGAAGACTGACTGCCGTCGGAGGCTTCTCAGTCTTGGGGCGTGTCACTTTAGTGTAGCCAGGTGAAATTGCGACAGGTACATCAGCTCCTTCAACCACTGCTGATACTGAAACTTTAGATTTTTCCTTTCTGGAGACTCTTGTCTTTTCCTCAAACTCCATATGTTTCAGTTGGCTCTTATAAGAGGTTAGTCTTGTGGTGGTGGTGACTTGTCTGAGCAGCTCCTGGTCCTCCTTTTCTTCATACAATCTTTGCTTCTGCCTTGGAGGTCTGTGTGTTGCCTTTTCGTGCCGCTGGCGCAGATCAATGTAACTTGGACCGGCCTCATATTTAGAGGGAATGCGATAGGAGTCGTAGGTTGGGACTTCCTCTTGTTCTTCCTCTTCACCGTATGCAGCTCTCTTAGGTGAAGACGGACGCAAAGCAGAGAGCTCAAAGCGTACAGGGCTCAGGCTTGGTGGAGATGCAGAGTAGCCCAGTTCAAGCTCCTGCTCAAGTTTAATCCTTTCCTCCTCAGTGACCTTCATCGACAGGTATTCTTTCACAGGGAGAAGCAGTTCCTCGTCAGAAAGATCTCCAAGGGAGCGGCGTCTAATTCTGTAGTAAGTGTCCATTTCTGGAGAAGGTGTGCGGTGCCTTGCTGGTCTCACGGTTTCCAAGTCGTCTTGTGAAGTTGGAATACGCCATTTGGGTTTGTATTGGTCGTTGATTCTCGGCAGAGGCACTTCGTAGTGTTGTTCCCACCTTGAAAGTCGGATACGCTTGAGTCTCTTCTGGGGAATCTTGTCCATTGGTTCAGGGAACTCATACTGGTCCCTCAGTTTCTTGTACCATTTCATATCTGAGAATGGTTTAAAGTGTTTGATCTCCATGTCCTCCTCAAGAGCAGTAGGAGCGTGGACACGAGGTGCAGGAACATCATATGGCATTCTCAACCTCTTTTCCTCCGCTCTTTTCTTTTTCTCTTCCTTTTCTTTGGCTTCCTCAGCTTCAGTCTTTCCTTTCTTGGGGGTCACTGCTGGTTTGAACATAGTTGCAGCCTCTCTCAGGGCCTGCTGTGCAATGGGAGTGAGAGGGGTCACGTCCGCACCAGCGAGAATCTGCGTTAGTCGAACCTTCTTGTCTATCTTTTGCTGGTCAAGCGCTTGTTTCTTTTTCTTTTCCTCTTCACTCTCAAAGTCCTTCTTGACATGTGTCACACGCTCAACCTTGAGTGTGGCTTGACAACTTGCAGAGCCAGCAGAGTTGGTTGCAGTGACTCTGTAAGTGCCAGAATCCTCTGGAAGAGTGTCTCTGATGTGTAGGACAAAGTAGTCCAAGCCCTCGTGAACAATTTCAATTTGTGGACCAAATGCCAACGGTGTGCCGTCCTTCTCCCATTTCAGTACTGGTACTCCTGAAACTCTTATCTCGAATCTCACACTCTGGCCCTCTCTGCACTCCAGGTTTGCCAGCAGGCGTTTGAACATGGGTCTCAGGGTATTATCAGCAGGTGCAGGACGAGGAACCACTGTGAGACGAGCCTTGCAGCTGTCATCTCCGTATCTGTTGCGTGCCACAACAGAGTACTCAGCATCGTCATCAGGGTCCAGATTTTTGATTACCAACTGATACAGGCCCTTGTCACTGACAAAGGTGTATTTTCTGTCATCGTCTCCTGGAGAAATCTTCTGTCCAGATTTCAACCACATGACACGTGGCTCAGGATGCACGGTGATGGTGACGCCAAAGCGAACAGACTCTCCGATGTAAGCAGTGCGGTTGCACAAAGGAAGGGTGAACTCTGGAGGTCTTTGGAGAAGTCTGGCTGTGTCCACTCTGCGTTTGACCTTCTTTACAACGCGTGCTGTGTAGAAGTTGCGGTATTCTCTGACACCTCTGACGAAGAGCTCAGCATAAGCACTGTCCTCACCGTACTCATTAACAACTTTGCATCTGTACGTTCCGTCATCTGTTCTGTTGATACCCTTGATGGTTATGGTAGCAAGACCCTCTTCGTAGGTGATTTCATATCTGGCACCTTCTTCAAGTTGTCTGACTCCACAGTACCACGTAACCTCAGTACTACTGTCGTAGTTCTCAATGTTGCAGATGAACTTGACATCGTCTCCATCACCAGCAGTGCTGTGTTTGATTTGCCCAGCAAGTGGACCATGTTCAAATGGTGCAATCTTTGCTTTGGCAATTGTTACGCCTCTCTGACTTCTGATCGCTCCACCACTGGCAACACGAGCCGACGAGACGACTGTGTTCCATTCTTTCTTCACCATAGCACCATAGTACCTCTTGTGTCGTGTGGTCTTGATGGTCTTAGTGCTAATCTCCTCTGTGCTCTTTGTCAGCCAAGGATGATTCAAGGCTTCAGCCGCAGTCATACGATGTTTACGGTCTTTAGTAAGCAGACGGTCGATAAAGTCCATTGCCTCAACACTGACATCTTTGAAGGACTCATCTTCAAAACTGTATTCGGCATTGGAGATGTTGTCAATCGTTTGCTGATTGGTTTCAGCAATGAAAGGATTGAGTCCACTGAGGAGAACGTAGACCAAAACACCAACGGACCACATGTCTGTGACTGTGCTGACCATCTCATTTTGGTGGATTTCAGGAGCACAGTATTCGGCTGCGGTGTACTGAATTTTGATTTGGTCTCCGGGAGTAAGATGTCTGGATTGTCCCAGTTCAATGATCTTGACAGTGGTTCCTCTTCTTGTGGTGTACACAATGTTCTCAGGTCTAATATCAAAGTGACCATAACTCTTGCTGTGCAGATACTCAAGGGCTTCGCACACTTGTCTGATGTAGTTCACAATCACACGTTCATTGAGCTCGAAGTTAGCAGTGCTAATGCGCTCAAATATGTCAACTCCAGAGATGAACTCGTAGATCATGACCAGTTCTTCAGGACTGTCAAATGACTCGTGGAGGATCAGGAAGTTCTTATGACGTGCCAGATTTAGAGTTGCGATTTCTTTCTTCACTATGGCTTGGTCGGCACCTCTCACTTTGACGAATTTGGCCATGAATGTCTTCTCTGAACTGACCTCAACACAGCGGTGGACAATGCCGTACTGTCCGTGGCCAAGCTCTTCAGCAATCATGTATTTGTTGTGGAGGTTCTTGGCCTCTGAATGTGGAGCCTTTCCAGAAGGCACAGATCTGGTTTCATCCACTTCCTCGTCATAGTTAAGAACTCTTGATTTGTCTTCTTTGGTCACTACGGGTCCACTGCTCTCAGATGGTGCACTTTGACCAAATTTGTTCTCTGCAATTACACGGAACTGGTAGCTTGTCTTTCCGAACAGGTTGGTGACCGTGTAATGAGTGTCACGTGACTGGGCGACACGGATCCACCTCTCAGCGGTAGTGGCACACTTTTCTACGATGTAGTTAGTAACTCTGCTTCCGCCGTCGCTAGCAGGTGCCACCCAGTCCAGAGAGACAGAATCTCTAGAAACATCACCGGCTTTGACACCACGAGGTGGATCAGGTACGTCTGCAACATCAAGTTCAACGGTTTGCTGGTCAATTCCAAACCTGTTCTTCGCGCAGACGATGTAGAAACCAGCATCTTTCCTCTCAACTCCGTTAGGGAACACCAAAGCTGTGAACGATCTTGTGACGATAACTTGGTAATATCCATTATTGTCAATAAGATCTTGTCCCTTCTGCCATGTGATGACTGGATCTGGTTTTCCACTGAATGGAATCTTGATGTTCACCACCTCGCCGCGAAGAGCGTGGATGGCCTCTTTGTCTTGCAAGTTCTTGGGCAAATGAATCTTTGCAGGTACTGTAAAAGAGTGAACACAATCAATACATTTTGTATATATTTGTAATATATATAAAACTGAATCACTGAATTACACTAAAAAAGCTATCATATGTTTTTGTTTTTTTTGCAAACTTACTTTCAACATCCAGAGAAACTGTAGCAGAGATAGATCCTCCCTGGTTTGTTGCTCTAATCTGGTAGACGGTTGAGTCTTCCTCATCAGCGTTAGAAATAACGAGTTGATGGTAACCTCCCTTAAACTCCTGGATCTTGAGTTTGGTTCCGTCAGACTGAATCTCTTTGCCACGCCTGAACCATTTGATCACAGGTTTAGGCTGTCCTGTAATCTTGCAAACAAACGTTGCATTGCTCTTGTATTTCACGCTCAGGTTCCTGAGGTCTTCTCTGAAGGCGGGAGCATGCACTTCAACTTCCGCCTTTGGAACAACAGGATCAGACTCCTCGCTGTATTCACTCTCTCCACCGAGGTTTTCACATTTCACACGGAAAATGTATTCCACACCTTCCACGAGACCCTTAACGGAGTAAACGGTCTGGTGGATTTCATCTGTGGTAACAGCAGCCCATTCACCCTTCTTCTTTTCTTTCTTCTCAAGACAGTAGTTCTTAATCTTGGAACCTCCATCGCTAAGAGGTGGTTTCCAGGACACAATGCATGACTTCTTGGTCACTCCGGATACAACTGGTTTCAGTGGTGCTCCGGGCTTATCTATAAAACATTTGAATGTATTAGTTAATAATTCTGATGTCAAAAGTTTGGACACTTATTACAATTTAACATTTTTTAAAGAAACACTCTTTAAAAACTTGTAATATATGTCTTAACTTACCTAACTGACTCTTAATAAGAATTGCAGATGGCGTCACCAGTGATTCACTGATGCCGTAACGGTTTTGTGCTGAAACACGGAAGAAGTATCCTTCGTTTTCAACAAGATTGGGTATGCGGCAGGAAATGCCAGTGATGGATGACGACACAAGTTCCCACTCTGCCCCTTCCTTGTCTTCACGCTTCTCCACAATGTAGTTGGTGATCATTGATCCGCCATCATCTGCTGGTGCCTTCCAACTAATGATGATGGAATTCTTCAGTAAAGCCTCGAGAACAATTGGACCAGTTGGCATGTCGGGCTTGTCTGAGGATAAAAATATAAAATGTCATTTGTATACTTAATACATAAAAGTGATTAAGTATTAAATTGAGTATTAAAATTAAATTCTAAAACGGATTTTTTTTATTCAAAGAAGAAAATACCTTGAATTTCAAGTTGCGTCACTGTGTCCGCAGAACCGAAGTGGTTGTTGATCCTGATTCGGTACTTTCCGCCGTTCACCCTGCGTTGAACGTTCTTCAGAATCAAATGAGTGTAATGCTCTGTGTTCTCAATGCTGACGTTCTCAGAAGCCTCAATGGGTTTGGAGCCATGAAGCCACATGATCTTAGGCTCGGGTCGGCCGATGTACATGACGTGAATGCGAACAGTGGTTCCGCATCCTGCAAAGATTTTGTCTTTGAGTGGAACAGGGAACTGTGGTGCTGCTTCCAGAACCAAGGTTCCACTGGTCTCGCATTCTCCGGCTTCATTTACAGCCTTGCAAGTGTACAAGCCCTCGTCTTCCTGCTGTTCGGTGGAGATGGTAAGGGTGTGGTTTCGGCCGTCGGAGGTTGCGGCGTACTTGCGTCCTTCTTTGATTTCCTTTCCAGCCTTGTACCACTTGATTTCTGGAACGGGACGTCCGATAATCTGGCATTTCAGGGTGGCAGTCTGTCCGAGCTTGGCAGTAACTTCATCCATTTCCTTTCTGAGGGCTGGTTTAGTTCCAACTGATAAAAAACAGGGAAGAATGTATTTAACGGTTGTTGAACAACATTTTGCTATTCACATCATTATTTTTTATACTTTGCACAGTGCAGGAACTGTACTTACCGCTCAGTTTGGTCTTGATTCCAGTTGCGGTTCTGCGAGGTCTGCTGGTTCCGGTTTCATTTTCAGCGAAAACTCTAAATTCGTACTCAGTGGCTTCCTGAAGGCTACCCTGAGTGAACTGTTTGTCCTTGGTGCGTTCTCTGTTGCACTTCTTCCAGGTGCTCTCCCCTGATTTTCTGTACTCAACCCAATAACCCAGGACGGGCTTTCCTCCATCACATTCTGGAGGTCCCCAACGAACGGTAATGTAGTCTTTAGTGACGGTCACAGTGTCAATCTCGCCTGGTTGGCTTGGTTTGTCTTAAGAGAAGAGAAAGATGAAACATTGTAAGTGATACTTGTCAACATTACGTGTAGTTTTATCCTAGTTTTATACATCCATAGCCTTATGAATATGTTTAATTGTCTTCTAAACTGAGGAAAAACAGTCAGAACTATTGTCTTACCAAATGGATCTTTGCAGGTGACAGACTCTGATACAGGTCCAGGTTCACTCTCTCCAATATCGTTCACCGCAATCACGCGGAAATGATACTCAGCGTCGGTAGTCAGTCCGGTTAGAGTGAACATGCTGGACGTGATCTTTGTCTCGTGACGAACCCACTTATCAGATGACACTTCTTTGTACTCTACGAAGTACCCAGTGATTGCAGAGCCACCATCATCTTTAGGCTTGGTCCATGCCAAGCTTGCAGAGTTCTTAGTGACGTCCATAATCTCTGGTGGTATTCCGGAAGCTTCTGGGACACCTTTTATTTAGGAACACAAAATATTGTTAAATATTTAACCCTTACAGAAACAGAAATATTTTTTATTAGTTTAAATCTGATATGTTAAATACAGGCAGTGGATAAGACAAGTACTTACAGATGGGAGTCTTGGGAACAACAGGCTGGTCGGATTTAAGAGAACTGCTGATGCCAAACTTGTTCTCTGCCGTCACCTTAAAGTGGTACTCGGCACCCTCCTGTAGTCCCTTAACCACCAATGACGTGTCGACCACCCGAGAGTCCACAGTGTACCAGGCTGCCTTTTGTGCCTCACGCCTCTCCACAATGTAGCCAAGGATTTCTGTACCACCATCGTCTGAAGGTGGTTTCCAGCTCACTCTTACAGAATGGGCCTGAATGTCGTCGAAGGCAAGAGGACCTTCAGGCGCCGATGGACGTCCGATAACCTTAACCTTGATATGCACAATTTTCTTGCCACACTTGTTTTCCAGGTGGAGGACGTAGACACCAGAGTCAGACTTCTCAGCTTCCTTAATAACGAGCTCAGTAACGTCCTCGCTAGCAGCGATCATTGCACGATTGGACACTTCAGCTCCATCCTTCGACCACTTGCAGACAGGCGTTGGTTTGCCCTTGATGGGTACTGAAATTTTGATGACTGCTCCATATCTGACCACGTAGACATCTTTGTACTTGGCTTCAAGATCGTGACTTGGTGGTTCTGAAATAAAGCATGATTAAAAAAGATTAGTCATATTAGTTTAAGACAAATTAGCTGTTTAGAATTAAAACATATTAACAATAAAAAATACAACAGATAGTGATGTTAATGGATCATACCAAGCCTCTCGGTGATGATGACGGATCCTGGAACCTCAGCAGGTTCACCTGGTCCACCCGCATTGCAGGCCATTACTCTGAACTTGAACTCTTCTCCTTGGGGCATTTTGGTCAGTGTGTATTCACAGATCATGGATGGTGTGGTGTTGCACTTGATCCAGGCTACAGAACCAGCCTTCTGCATCTCAATCAGGTAACCGGTAACCTTAGAACCGCCTTCTTCATCAGGTGGATTCCAGGCCAGTGACACTGACGTCTTGGTGGTGTCTGTGACTCTTGGGTTCTGAGGTGAGCCGGGTGGATCTGGAGAGATTATAAGAGGATAATAAGAATGGTTTAATGATATATAGAATTGTTTAAATGTATATTTTCTTTTTTAATACACAGGACGTCCACATTTAAAAAATACACTTACCAACTGGATCAGTGGCCACAGCTGGTTTGGACAGAAGGCTGGGTTTACCAACACCTCTGGCATTGATGGCGGTCACTCTGTGCTCGTATTCAAGACCTTCAATGAGACCTGTGGATCTGTATCTTGTCATCGTCACGGGGTTCTTATTTGCTCGGACCCATCGGTCAGCTCTGACCTCTTTGCGCTCAATGATGTAGCCAGATACCTCCAATCCACCATCCTCATCTGGAGGTTCCCATGCGACTGTCATGCCATCGCGAGACACGTCAAACACTACCGGGCGGCCTGGTGGTCCAGGGATGGCTGTGGAAATATAGGTAAATAAGTTATTTAAAGATATATATATATATATATATATATATATATATATATATATATATATATATATATATATAGAGAGAGAGAGAGAGAGAGAGTGTGACTAACACAGAATATGTACAGCTACATAAATATAAGCAACCACAACTGGAACCTTACATTTGGAACTCTTGCATTCCACAACTTCAGACTGCAAGAACTCGCCGGTGCCGTATCTGTTGACTGCAGCAACGCGGAAGACGTATTCATCTCTCTCCGTCAACCTGTTGAACTTAAAGGTTGGTCTGCTGACTGATTCAGAGACGGGTACCCATCCTGGACGATGAGCATCACGCTGCTCAACAACGTAGTTCGTAACAGGAGCACCTCCGTCTCTTTCCGGTGGGTTCCAGCTACATGTTACTGAAGTTGCTTCAATCTCTTCAAAGATAATCGGTCCTGTAGGCTGATCAGGCTTGTCTGTAGGTTAGAAATACAAGTTTTCATGTTATTTTTGTAAATCTTTAATCTAAAGTCCAGTATACACATCCGATAAGTACAAGGTGTTATAAGGTTAAGGCATTATCTTACCGAGAATGGTAACTTTAATTTTCTCTGTAATAACTCCTGTAATGTTCTTCACTTCAAGTGTGTATTCTCCACTGTCATCGATTGTGGTGTCGAGAACGGTCAACTTGGTGAACTTGCCAGTTGACTGAATCTTCACGCGCTCCTGAATCTTCAGCTTATTGTCGTTGAAGAACCAAGAGCAGATTGGAGGTGGTCTTCCAATGATTGGCAGGTGAAGTTCAAGGGGTTTGCCAGCCAAAACGCTGATCATCTTCTGCGGGATGCTTGAGAAATCGACCTTTGGCATGACTGAAAAGGAAAGAAAGATGATTGAGTTACTGTATGTGTTAAATATAGGGCTTATTTTATGGGTTGCTATGTTTTTATCCCATTTTAAATCCATTCTGTTTGATGGAACTACATTTAATCTAAACAGAATTCAAAACAGTGTCAACATCTCGAATTTGACTTTAAATCATGAAAATAATTGTAAAGTACCTCTTTGTTCTTGCACTGTAACAGCAGTGACAGTTTCTTTGGGTTCACCCATTCCTCTGCTGTTGACAGCACGTACCCTGAACAGGTACTGCTCGCTTTCGTTCAGCTTATCGATGGTGTACTCGTAGTCGGTGAGTTTCAGAGTGGCGACCTTCATCCATTTGTCGGTACCGGCTTTGCATGCTTCAACGATGTAACCGGTGAGTCTGCTGCCGCCGTCATGTTCTGGTTTCTCCCATCCAAGTGATACGGAAGACTTGGTGACATCTACAACTTCCAGCTTGGATGGAGGCAGTGGAACTTCACACACCAGTACGGCATCAGGCGTCTCGCGAGGTTCACCGATACCGTAGATGTTTTCTGGCAAGACTCTGAAGTAGTAGAGCATTCCCTCCTCCAGGTTTGTAATTTTGTATGACGTCTTGTTGCACTTGGACGTCACGGTTTTGTAGGCTCTCATCGAGGTCTCTCTTCTCTCAATGATGTAATTGTTCACTGGTGCTCCACCATCGACCTCAGGAGCGTCCCAAGTGATATGAGCAGAGTCTTTTGTGAGCTCTTTGAATTTAATTAGACCTGTGGGACCAGGGGTATCTGAAAAAGAACATACGAGATTTAAGAATTAAAATCTTGTATTATACTAATTACAGCATATTCCATTAAGTTTATACTGTACATAACATTTCTAATTTCCAAAACGTACCATAGATCTTCACAAGAATGCTGGCGTCCTTCTTGCCAGCTGAATTGGAAGCTTCGATTGTGTATTTTCCAGCATCATAGCGGTGCACCTTATCAATAATCAGGGTTGTGGCAGTGCTAGTCACTTCAATGAACCCACGGTTCTGGAGATCCACACCAGGTTTGCTCCAGGTGATTGCTGGGAATGGTCTTCCAGTGATTGTAACATGGAGACGCAGAGAAGCTCCAGCTCTGAGGCAGATAGTCTTCGTCAGCTCGTCGGGAAGCTCGATATCAGGGAGTTCTGAGAAAACAATCATTTTGATTTATGTTAGCGACAAATTTAATTTGCCAAACTCATGTAAACATCCATGTTTGACATTAACATTCTTAAATTTGTTTTATCTAAGGACTCTCAGTAAATTCTCAAACTTACCGATTCTCTCGACAGGCTCAACTTCAGCACATGGGTCACTGAAGTCACCAATTCCATTGACATTGACGGCAGCAACTCTAAAGCAGTACTTTTTGCCGGCGGTGAGACCGGACACCGTGTGCTCTGTGCCCCTCAGGTTCTTCTCGTGGGCCTTGGTCCACTCCTCCGCACCGAATTCTTGCATTTCCAGAACATAACCGATAACATCAGCACCTCCATCTTCCACGGGTCTCGACCAGGCCAGACTAATGCTGTCCTTGTGAGTGTCTGTGACTCGAGGAATTGAAGGAGAATCTGGTTTGCCTGTGGGGAAAAACCAATCAATATGTTACTTATATTTTAAACACTAAAAATATATATTTAAAAAATATTTTTAAGTCAAACTGTATATATAAAGTGTATAATATACCTGTTGGGACTCTGCAGACAGCATACATAGACACCTCACTGGGCTCACTGTCTCCAGCGGCGTTCATGGCTGTTATACGGAACTGGTAAATGTTGCCCTCTTGCAGATCTGTGACCTTGAAGGATGTGTCCTTAAGTACAGTGTCTCTGTTGACCTTGACCCATCTGATGCTCTTCCTTTCCTTCTTCTCAATCAGGTAGTTTGTGACTTCGCTACCTCCATCGCTCTCAGGTTTCAGCCACTCAATCGTTGCGAAATCTTTTCCAACGGCGAGAATTTCAGGGGTTCCTGGGGGTGACGGTACGGCTATAGAAGAAAAGAAGGGAAAGGAGGATTTGTTCAAAGTTTTAACCCTTTTAAAGATTGATCATCTCAAAACAGCAAAGTAGTTTAACATTGAATAGTATTATAATTATTATAATTAACTTACTGAAGGTATTTCTAGCAAAGATGGAGGAAGACTGCAGTGGTACACCAGATCCGTACTTGTTCACACCTCTCACACGGAAAATATACTCGTTATTCTTGAAGAGTCTGGTAATGTCACATGTGAGACCCTTGCATTCAGCATCCATGACCACCCAGTTCAGTCTGTTGGTATCTCTCCTCTCCACCACATAGTGTGTAATGGGGTCACCACCGTCTTCCAGAGGCACCTTCCAGGACACTTTGCATTTCTCCTCGGAAACGTTGCTTATGGTAATATCCTGAGGCGGTCCCGGTGTGTCTAAGAACAGAGGAAGCAACACGGTTATGAAGCATTCAATTTTTTACTGTGTTTTTCTATATATTTGAGTTGTTTGCTTTAAAAAGAATAGAAGTTACTACACTTACCAAGCACCTTTACATTGACCTCAGCAGTTTTGGTTCCACTGGCGTTCTTCACTGTCAGGATATACTTTCCAGTGTCATCTCTATCACAGAACTTGATGATTGCCAGAGCCCGGGTGCTAGAATACTGAAGAGAATATTTCTCACAGTGGTCCAGTTCCTTCTGTCCCTTGGACCAGCTGACCTTCGGATCAGGTTTACCACCAACAGCAGCATCAAGAACAAGGTCAGAACCTGCTCTGATTGTAACAGTGTCTGCAAGAAGTTTGCTGTCCAGTTCTGCTTTGGGAGGAGCTAAAAAATTAAAAGAAGAAGTTATAGATTTTGGCCATTGATGCACGACTGCAGTACAGGTTAATCCAATTGAAAATTTATACTTACTGTATTCTGCCTTGCAAGTCACGGCTCCGGTCGAAGCTGATGGCAAGCTGTACACACCGTTAGCGTTTTTGGCGATTACATGGAACTCGTACACTTCTCCTTCTCCCAGAGCAGTAATGGTGAAGTTGGTGTCGGTAACGTTAGTGTAATTACACTTCAGCCAACGACCTTCTCCAGTGATTGTGTAGGGTTTACGCTCAACAATGTAGCCCATAATGGGACTTCCACCATCATTCATTGGCACAGACCACTTAATCGAAACCGTTGATCTTGACACGTTGGTTACCTCCGGCTTTCCTGGAGGATCTGAAGAGATAAACACATATATATGTATAAGTATAAGTACTTGCAAAAAATACATGTGTATGTGAAAGTAAACTTTTGTTAAACTAAATTGCACAAGACTTGTATTTGTATTGAACTTACCAACTGGATTCTGAGCCACAGCTCTCTTTGAGGCTTCACTTGCTTTGCTGAGGCCGGCGTTATTCATGGCGTACACTCTGAACTGGTACTCAAGACCTTCAACAAGGCCATCCACCTTGTAGTAACACTCGAAGCATGGGATGGTGTTCTCCCTGACCCAGAGGATAGTGTTGCGCTCCTTCTTCTCAATCCAGTAACCATTGACCTTGCTGCCACCATCGTGGTACGGCTCTTCCCAGCGAATGCTCATGCTGTTAGCGCTCACGCCAAACACTTCTGGTCTGGTTGGAGGACCAGGTGGAACTGTGACAGAAAAATAAATCAGGAATTCATTTTTAGAGTAAGTTTTAGAAATGAAATATGATATACTACGAGTGTAAGTAATAATAAGTAATAGCAGTGTCTTTGTTTCATTGCATGTGATTACTCACCAAATGGATGCTCTGCAACGATGGTCTCAGACTCAGTTGGTTTGCTCACGCCGAATCTGTTCTCAGCGCAGATGCGGAAAGTGTACTGCATGTACTTCGTCAGATGAGCCACGTGGAATGATGTGCGCTTCACGCTGGAGTTAACAAGCTGCCAGGCAGTGGAGCCAGATTCACGCTTCTCAACGATGTAGTTGGTGATGTCAGTTCCGCCATCATCTTCAGGTACTTCCCATGACAGTTTGCAGGACTCGGAAGTAATTGAGGAAATCTCAATAGGACCCTCAGGAGGACTAGGTCTACCAATGACGTTGACAGTGATGGTGAAAGTCTTAACGCCGGTGACGTTCTCAAGGGTAAGGAAGTATCGACCTCCATCACCTCGCATGCTCTCTTTCACCGCCAGAGTAGTCCTGTTCTTGGTTGTCTTGATTGAAACCCTGTCAGTTTCTTTAAGTCTCATCTCCTCAAGCTTCCAGGTAACCTTTGGAGCCGGTCTGCCACTGAATGGAACATCGATCTCAAATGAAGCTCCAGTCTTGCAGGTAATGAGCTGGTTGGTGATGCCGCTGAGATCTGCTGTTGGCTCAATACGAGGCTCTTTAACGATAACAGATGAGAATGCTTCCTTAGGTTCGCTGAATCCTGCATCATTCTTGGCTTTGACGCGGAATTCGTACTCTGTGCCTTCCGTTAATCGCTCAACTGTGTGGGTTAGGTTCTTGGTAGTGCCAGCAACAACCCATTTATCTGTGCCCTTTGCTTTGCCCTCAATACAGTAAGATGTAATTCGGCTACCGCCATCATGTTCAGGCTTCAGCCAAGCAAAGGTAACTGAGGAATCAGTGGTGTCGATAATGTCCAGTCTCTTGGGTGGAGCTGGTTCAGCTGTGGCGATGATTGGATCAGTTAGTTCGTTAGCCTCGCCAAGGCCGTACTGATTTTCTGCCATGACTTTGAAGAAGTACGGTACTCCTTCCAGGAGATCACAAACTCTCAAGTTCGTTTGAGTACACTTGGGTGCTGCCTCGGTCCACGTGCGCCGGCTGGCCTCACGCTTCTCTACGAGATAGTGATGAACACGTGCACCACCGTCGTTAAGGGGAGGCTCCCACGTGAGTGTGAGGGCTCCTCTGTTCACATCCTTGACCTTGAAAGCTCCTGGTGCTCCGGGTGTGTCCAGAACCTTAACTGTGAAAGTGGTAGATTTGCTTCCGCTGCTGTTCTCAAGTGCAAGAGTGTATTTTCCGCTATCATTTCTCGTGCAGTTCTCAAGCGTCAAACAAGAGACGTTCTCCGTGGTGGTGACATCTGCCATAACGCCGAGTTCTCCATCCACCTTCACCCAAGAAGCGCTAGGAGCAGGCTTTCCTTTAAAGGCAATGCGGAGACAAACGCTGCCTCCACTCTTGACGATGTGCGTCTGTTGGAAGGATGCATCAATTTCAATTTCTGGTGCAGTCAGTCTGTCCACTGCTTTTACGGGCTCAGAAATCTCTTTCGGTTTACCCTTGCCAATAGCATTGATGGCGATAATGCGGAATTTGTACTCGGCGCCAGTTTCCAGGCCGGTCGCAGTGTACTTAGTGACTGTGCAGAGATCCTCATTGATTCTACGCCACTCTTCTTCAGTTGCTTTGCACATCTCAATGATGTAACCTTGAACCTCCATGCCACCATCATAGCCGGGCCTGGTCCATTCCAGACTCACAGATGTGTTGGTGGTGTCGGTGACGTTGATAATTGAAGGACCGTCTGGCTCTTCAGTTGGCTCAGCGCATTTGATGGGCATTGAAATATTGCTGGGGTTGCTAACTCCAGCATCGTTAACGGCGTAAACACGGAATTCATATTCAACATCCTCAGTCAGATGAGTTACTCTGTGTGCAGCTTCAACAATGGGTTTTCTGGTCAGAACCTTTAACCAGCGGCCTGTTTTCTTCTCACGTCTTTCAACGATGTAATACTGAACTGGATTTCCACCATCATGTGTTGGTGGAGCCCAGTTGATAGTGATACTCTCTCCATCTGCATCTGTTGAATCTGGGGTACCAGGCGGGTCTGGGACAGCTGTGGAAAAGAAGAAAGCAATGTTTTAAAGAAAGCAATGTGTTTAGTCACTGTTTATTATATTTTAATTTAATCTCAATTGATAATTTAAGAAAGAAATGAAGCTAAACTTACTGTATTGCATTTGAGCGATAACAGGAGCAGAGTCCAGTGGTCGGCTGACACCAAGCTTGTTGACTGCAGAAACACGGAACTGGTACTCGTTGGTCTTGATCAGCTTGCTGGCGTTGTACGTGCATCCCTCACAACAATCCGTAACAAGCGCCCAGGAAATTTTGGCGGTTTCACGCTTTTCAATGACGTAATGAGTGACCTCAGAGCAGCCATCGTTCTCTGGTGGATTCCATGAAAGTGTTACTTTGCCCTCTGAGATATTTGTGAAGACGATTGGTCCAACAGGCTCTCCAGGTGTATCTAGAAAACACAAAGATAACAGGATTAGAGTGATAGACGTAATAATAGAAAATACAATAGAAAAATACTAGGGGCGAGAAAATAATAAAACTGTCCATACCGAAAACTTCAACTTTCATTTGCTCCTTCTTGGTTCCAACGATATTCTTGGCTTCAACACTATACATGCCGCGGTGAGAGCGGTCGGCATCTCTAATAAAGAGAGTGCTCGTTCCGGCAACGGTTGTGATGTCTACCATCTTCTTGGTCAGTTCTACATCATCCCTGAACCATGTGACCTTGGGTGTTGGCCTTCCAGTAATAGTGACTTTAAGTTTAAGACTTTCTCCGGCTTTGATAGCGACTCCCTCAAAGTACTCCGGACCAAACTCAATATTTGGACTGACTGTAACGGAGAAAAACAATAAAATGTCAATAAAGAAAACCTGCATGATTGTACTAAACATGTAAATTAATGACATAACCACATTATATACTTACAGCTTTCGTCTCTGATGAGCACATAGCCAGAGGACTGTGAGGGTGGGCTGATGGTGCCGATGGCATTTCTTGCTATAACTCTGAATTCATAGCGTTCGCCGCAGGTCAGACCAGGCACTATGAACTCTGTATCAGTAACATCTGTGAAGTTGCTCTTCAGCCAGCGACCTTGTCCTTGACGCTTCTCAACATTGTAAGCAACGATTTTGCTTCCGCCGTCTCTCTTGGGTGCGTCCCATTTCAGTTTCACGGATTCACTTGTTACATCAACGTAGTCTGGAGTACCAGGAGGATCTAAATTGAACAAAAACAGAATAAAATCAGGTTAAAGAGTCGCCAAAGACTTTCACACATTTGTTCAGCGTAAAAATTATAGTTTAAACACGTTAATAATGAATAAAAACTCACCAACAGGAGAAACAGCCATGACTGGTTTGCTCTCGTCACTCATACGACTGTGTCCAGCATCGTTCTGAGCGTATACCCTGAACTGATACTGCAGGCCTTCAATCAGGCCAATAATACGGTATTCTCTGGCAGTGACCAAGATTGGATTGACCTTCTGCCACATGATGCTGTTCGTTTCCTTCTTTTCAACGTGGAATCCAAGAATTGGACAGCCACCATCGAAGATAGGAGCCTCCCACTGAATCGTCATGCCGTCATTGGTGATGTTGTAGACAAACGGCATGCCCGGTGGACCTGGTGGTCTGAACTCGTGCTTGGCGATGACGTTCTGGGAAACGAGGGGCTCGCTTGCGCCGTACCTATTCTCTGCACAAACTCTGAACTGGTACTGAGTTCCCTTGATCAAGTTGGGCACTTGGAAGGATGTTCCTATCACACTTGAACAAGCCATCTTCCAGTCGTTCTGAGAGGTGTCACGTTTTTCAACAGTGTAGCAAGTGATTTCTCCGCCTCCATCATCGTTCGGTTCATCCCAAGATATGGAGATGGTTTCCGCTCTGACCTCGTCCAAGCGAATGGGTCCGATAGGTCTGGAAGGAGGTCCGAGGGTGATGACCTGGATGTGGAATGATTTCCTACTGACGTTGTTGTCGAGGGTAAGCGTGTATTTACCACCGTTGTCTTTTTCCACATTCTTAATCATCAAGGTTGCCTTGTTCTCCGTCTTTTTGAAGCGAACCTTTTCGCTTTCTTTCAGAGGCAGGTTGTCCTTCAACCAATGAACCGCTGGCCTGGGTTTACCTTTGTATGGCAGCTCAATATGGACGTTGTGGCCGAGGCGCACACTGACCTGTCCATCGGGGTACTCCTCGAGGTTTGCCTCAGGTGCGATGATGTAGTCCTTGACCTTAATGGGTCCGATCTCTGTGAAATCACTTCTGCCCTTCTCATTGGTGGAGCAGACTCTAAAGAACACCTCTGTGAGCTCCTTAAGTTGTTTCACCTCATGTTCACAGTGTTTGTTGGTGCCGGCAGGGGCCCATTCTTCTTGACCTTGGAGTTTCTTCTCAATGATGTAGTCGGTAATGATGCTGCCACCGTCGTAGTCCGGCTTGTTCCACTGGAGCGTCACTGATGTCTTTGAGGAATCTTTCATAGCGAGATCTTTAATAGGACCTGGTTTCTCTGTGGCTTTAACACAGTCTGCTGTATTGCATGGGTCACCAACTCCGTTCTCATTTTCCGCAGATACACGGAAGAAGTAAGATGCTTTCTCGGAAAGCTCATCAATGACGTATGTGGTCTCCATACATTTGTTTGTTACGGAAGCAAACATGCGTTTGGAAGAGTCTCTCTTCTCTACGATGTAGTTAGTGATTTCAGCACCACCATCAAGGAGAGGAGGTTCCCAGCACAGTGTCACTTTGCCACGAGTGACCTCCTTCAGGACCAGATTTCTGCAGGCAGATGGAGTGTCCTGTACCTTCACAGATAGCGTCAACGTCTTGGCCTGGCCGACTCCATTTGAGATCTCGATTGTGTATTTGCCGGTATCGTTACGAGTGACTTGTGAAAGTAAAAGGCATGAGGAGGTTGCTGTGTTGTGAATGATGTACTTGGGATCACTATCAATGTTCTGATCTTCTTTCTTCCAGGAAGCACTTGGATCAGGTCTGCCCTTAAGAGGCACCATGATCTCCACGTCTTTGCCGGCTTTCACGATGTAATGGGTTCTCATTGCCACATCTGTGTCAACCTGGGCTTCCTCTGCAAAAACAAACAGAAAAACAAAAATATGTTATTCAATTATAAGTTACGTATTATTGTAGCATAAAAATTCTAAAATACTATAAAAAAGTCTAAAATATAATACAAGTTTGTACTTACCGAGGATGTCCTTGGCCTGGACTGGTTCCTCCATCTCTATTGGTTCACCACGTCCAGCACAATTCACAGCGGATACTCTGAAGAAGTAGTCTACGTCTGGTTTCAGACCTGAGGCAACATACTCAGTAGTTCTGACTTCACCCTTATGGCTGATCACTGTCCATTCTCCTTCCTCACCAACCCGGTTCTCCACAACGTAGCTGGTGATTTCACTTCCACCATCATACTCTGGTTTGGACCATCCAAGAGTAATGGATGTCTTGGTTGAGTCGACAACCTTCAGCTTAGTCGGCTCTGAAGGTGTATCTTTAGAGAGATTTACAAAAACGATGTTTAAGATGCGCTGCAATCAACTGCTCAACAACTCAATGAGTAAAACTATGGTAACAAGTAGAAGAAGAACAAGAATAAAAATACATACCGACGGGATCAGCTGCTTTGTAGAAATCTGACAGATCTGAGAACGGACCTTCTCCAGCTTTATTGATTGCAGACACACGATACTGATATTCGTTTCCTTCAGTCAGGTGATAAACGCTTGCTGATGTTTCACTTATCGGGTCTTTGTAAACCTTAATCCAGCGCAGACTCTTCTTATCGCGTCTCTGTAGGTAGTAGCCCGTAACCAGGCTGCCACCATCTACTCCTGGTTTGTCCCAGACGATCTTCATTGATGTTCTGGTTATGTCTGTTGCTTCTGGTGTGGTCGGCTGTCCAGGAGTAACTAAAGAAAAAATATTACATGTATTATTAAATATTTAGAAACAAATTTAGGCTGTTTTTCATTTATTTGATTGAGTTCTTTTTGATTGAGTTCTTAGCGATAGTATCTTCGTAGTATTACCGAAAGCGTTCTTGGCGATGACCGGTTCAGACTCCAGAGACTCTCCAGCTCCAAATTTGTTGACTCCTCTCACACGGAAGACGTATTCATTTCCGCGGATGAGCTTCTTGGCGCAGACGGTGCGTTCCTCCATACAGTCAGAGACGGTGGACCACACGGCACGGCTGGTCTCTCGTTTTTCCACGATGTAATGGGTGACCTTGGAGCCTCCCTCATCTGCTATTGGTTCCCAGGCAAATACGATGTTCTCAGCAGTCACTGACTTAAACTCAATGCTTCCAGCTGGAGGACCAGGTTTATCTAGTAATTTTTGAGAAATAGAACAAATAAAATTATTGACACTCAATATAAATTATGTCATGAGACAAAATATGCAATAAATATGCACTTTTACAAGTAATGCAAAAAGGTCTACATACCTAGAATCAATATTCTGATGGAGGCAGATGCAGTGCCAAACACATTCTTGATCTTCATCTCGTATGTTCCCGTATGGTGGCGAGTGGCATCCTTGATAAGAATGGCAGAAGAATCGGTGGTGCTCTCAACTGAAAGCTGTGAACTTGTCACCAATTCCTTTCCGTTCTTGAGCCATTCAATAGTTGGCAGAGGCTTGGCGATAATTCCCAGTCGTATCTTAACAGAAGCTCCAGCTTTGTACTGTACAACATCCAAGTACTCAGGAGGCAGATCAATGGCTGGAGCACCTAAAAGAGGAAGTTTAGAAAAGACATTTAAGATGACGTCAATGAAAAATTTAATTAAACACTTAAACTACCTCGTAAAAAATGAATGAAAATGAATATAAAATTGATATGAATATAAAACACTTACCAGAAACATCCACACAAGTTGCTGGTCCAGCGATAAGAGATGGGTTGCTTACAGAGCCAACAGCGTTCTTGGCGAAGACTCTGAATTCATAAGCCTGATCCTGTGTTAATCCTGAAACGGTGAAGTTCGTCTCGATTACGTTGGTGAAGTTAGCCTTCGTCCATCTTCCATTTGGTGCATCTCTTCTCTCAACCATGTAGCCGGTGATCTTGCTTCCACCATCAAATGGAGGCTTCTGCCAGACAAGGCCAACGGAGTTCTTGGTAATCTCAGAGATTCTCAGGTTTGCGGGAGGATCTAAAATAAAACAAGATTTTAACATTTAGCCAAAGCTCTTACACAAGATTTTAAATACTGTTTTTCTACACATCTCAGGAACATACGTACCACAGGCATCAATGGCGAGAACTTCCTCTGACGTCTTGCTGAATTTTCCAATGCCAGCTGCGTTTTCAGCAGAGACCTTGAATTCATAGATCATTCCAGGGCATATGTTCGACACTCTGATCTGATTGGCAGGAAGGGCGGTTTTGTTGACTTTCTGCCACAGGATGCTGCTTCTTTCCTTCATTTGGACATGATATCCGAACACTGGGTTTCCTCCATCCACTACAGGCTCATGCCAGCAGACAGTCAGGCTTTCTCTAGAAACAAAGCTAACCCATGGTGTTGATGGTGGTCCAGGGATTGCTAAAAGAAAATGACAAAAAGAAAATACAAGTTTAGATCTGAATGTCTGTCTTACTGTAGGAAGAGAAATACAGTAGAATTAAATGAACTGTAAGTACTCACTGTATGGAAGTTTCACAGTGACGGACTGAGAGTCGATGTAATCACTGATGCCGAAGCGATTCTCTGCTTTAATTCTGAACTGGTACTCTTCTCCCTTGGTTAGTTTGGTCACCTTAATTATACTTCTAGCAATTGTAGACGACACTTCCACCCAGGCTGGTGTGCTCGTTTCACGCCTGACCACCACGTAGTTGGTTACAGGGCTACCACCGTCGTACACAGGTGGAAGCCATTTAAGAGTCAGGCTTGTTTCTCCGATATCGCTAACTTCTACTGGACCAGAAGGAGGACCAGGTCTGTCCAGAACCAGGATGTTGATGAACATTTTGGTTGTTCCTCCGGTGTTGGAGGCGACAATGTCGTATCTTCCAGCATCGCTTGAAATGCTTTCTTTCAGACTAATATTCAGACTTTCAGGAGTGACTTCAAAACTAAATCGCTTTCCACACTTGACTGGAGTGTTGTTCCTGGTCATCGCCACCTTTGGCATTGGTTTGCCGAAGAGAGGAAGCTCGAACTTCAGATTTGATCCAGCTCTCACATAGACTGTGTTGTGTGGGAAGTTCTTCATATCAAATTCAGGAGCATCTAATAAACAAAACAAAACAAAACGTTTAATTTTTTTTATATTCTGGATACTAATACTAAACATTATAATATGAAACATACATATTAGACAACACTCACCAATTTGTTCTTTAACAACCACAGGAATAATCATTTCCTTCGGTTCACTGAGTCCAGCGTGGTTCTCAGCACGTACTCTGAAGAAGTATTCTCCATGTTCTCTCAGGCCTTTGATGGTGTGAGTGTTGGTTTTTACGGTAGCACATTTCACCCACTTCTGCTGACCCTTCTCTAGAGCATCGATAAGGTAGCTTGTAATTCTGCTTCCACCATCATGCTCTGGTCTCGACCATGTGATCGTAATGCTGTCTTTAGTCACGGCAGCCACTCCGAGCCTGGCAGGAGGACTTGGGGTTTCTGGTGAAATAATGGAGTGAAACATTTATTATTTATTGTAAAATATAATTGATATGTATTATATAAACATAATTGTTTATAGATGTATTAAATAACAATGAAATTACCTGTCATTTTAGTTCCATCTCTCGTCTCAGCAGGTACGCCCATTCCAAACTCGTTCTCTCCGATCACTCGGAAGTAGTAGATTTGACCCTCTTGCAGGTCCTCTACCTTGTAGGTCAGATTACGGCAGTTGTTCGTTACGCAGACCCAAGCCTTTTTACTTGCTTCACGTTTCTCAACATGGTAAGCCTTCACAGCGTCGCCTCCATCATTCTCTGGAATGTCCCAGGTGACTGTGGCAGAGTCTTTGGTGACGTCCTTGATTTTCACATTCACTGGTGGACCCGGAGAGTCAAGAACTTTGACAACCATCGGCAGTGATGCAGTTCCGACACCGTTATCCAGTGTAACGGTGTACTGGCCTGAATCGTATCTTGTTGCCTTTTCAATTGTTAGTGATGAATATGTCGCGGTGGTTTCAACAGTAGCTCTTGCTTTGAGATCAACTTCCTCCTTATTCCATGTGACGGAAGGAATAGGAACTCCTTTGAATGGTGCTTTAAGGGTGAAGGAATTTCCATGCTTGACGAGCAACATTTTCCTCATCTCAATGTCAACATCGAATACTGGCTCCTCCTTCCTGTCTGTTGCTGCCTGTGGCTCGGAAACTGGAGATTGTTCACTCAAACCAATTTTGTTGATGGATTTAACAGCAAAGACATATTCTACATCGGCCGTGAGACCAGAGACCGTGAACTCTGTGCTCTTAGTCATCTGGATGGCAACGGTCCATTCCTCAGCATCCGTTTTCTTGTATTCCACACAGTATCCAAGGATGGGAGCACCACCATCATCTAAGGGCTTGTTCCAAATGATAGTAATGGAGCTCTTGGTGTGATCCAGGATCTTTGGTTTAGTTGGTGGCGATGGCTCAAGCAGTGCGTCCTCTGCTCTTGCTGGAACAGATGGTTCACTGGGAGGACTTAAACCTGCGGCGTTCTCTGCAAATACTCTGAATTCATATTCGCATCCTCTTCTCAGTTTAGACACGACGGCTGTTAAATCTTTCACAAGTTCCCTGTTGACTCTGACCCAGCGAAGACCCGTTTTCTCACGTCGCTCAATGATGTATCCAACGATCTCAATGCCTCCATCATAAGTAGGCTTTGCCCATGTGAGAGTCATCTCCTCGCTTGTGACATCTGTGACTTCAACACTTGTTGGTGCACCAGGGAAGGTAAATGGATCGATGATTTTGACAGTTTCACTGTCAAGAGGTTCACCAAGTCCAAACTTGTTCACTGCCAAGACTCTGAAGATGTATTCATTGCCTTTGAGGAGTTTTGTGACTCTGAAAGATTTTGTATTCACTTCTCCGTGTACAACTGTCCATGCCAAACTGCTAGTCTCTCTTTTCTGAACGACGTAATGAGTGATCTCAGCACCACCGATTTCTTGTGGTGGTCCCCATGACAGTGTGCATTCTTCTGCTGTGAGGCCAGTGATCGACAGTGGTCCTGCTGCGGGTCCTGGTTTGTCGAGGATCATGCAATTGACGGGTGTTGTTACTGTTCCGGCAACATTCTGTAATTTCAGGACGTACTGTCCAGAATCGCTCCTCACGCAGTCTTTAACTGTGATCATGGTACTTGTGTCTGTTGAATAGATCTGAATTCTTGCTTTGAGTTCAATCTCTTTTCCGTCCTTTGACCATGAAGCCACAGGAAGTGGGCGTCCAGCAACGTCAGCGTTAATCTTCAGAGTCTCACCTGCTTTCACAACCACAGTGTCTTTGAATTTGACGTCCATCATAATCCTTGGTGGATCGACATCGTCCTTCACTGTGATAGGGCCTGTGTTATAAGAGGGAATACTGAACAGTCCAGCAGCATTCTTTGCAGTGACGCGGAAATCATATTGCTGATCTTGAGTAAGACCGGTAACATCGAAGTATGTTTCTGGAATATTGGTGAAATTGCACCTCATCCAGCGACCCTCTGGAAGATCTCTACGTTCAATGATGTAACCTGTAACTTTGGCTCCTCCATCGTACTCAGGCTTTGTCCAGGCGAGAGATACAGAAGTTCTTGTTATGTTTGTAACCTCTGGTTGACCAGGAGGATCACAGGGATCTCTTGCAGCTACAGCCTCACAGACTTTGCTGACCTTTCCAATTCCGGCTATGTTCTCAGCGTAGACGCGGTACTCGTAGAACATGCCCTCTTCGATACCCGTTACTTTAAACTGAGTGTCTTTGATTAGAAGCCTGTTCATCTTGGCCCAGAGAATGCTACTCCTCTCCTTACGTTCCAGATGATATCCAATAACTGTGCTGCCACCATCATTGACGGGTTCGTTCCATGTGACGAGCATAAAGGCCTTTGTGGCATGAGCAACCTGGGGGGTAGAAGGTGGGCCAGGCTGTTTGCATGTATATTCTGCAGTAATTCCAGGAGAGTCGATGGCCTTACTCTTTCCATAGCGGTTTACTGAATATATACGGAACTGGTATTCAGAACCATGCGTCAATCGAGACACCTTAATAGAATTTCTGGCAACATTTGTGGATACAATCTGCCACACTGTGGTGTTGGTATCTCTCTTCTCAACGATGTAGTTATTGATGGTGCATCCACCGTCATATTCAGGAGGAGTCCAGGACAGTGTAATGCTGTCAGCAGTTACAGCATCGACCTTCACCGAAGATGGTGGGCCTGGTTTATCAAGAACCACTACGTTGATATCTGTGGAAATAGTTCCTGCTGTATTAGCAAGAGTGATTTCGTACTTTCCAACGTGATCAATGGTAGCTTCCTTAATGATGATCTTGCTTGAAACCAGGGTATTATTTATTGAGAGGGAGGTGGTTTGCTTGAGAGGAAGACCATCCTTCTTCCATGAAACCACTGGCTTGGGCCTGCCTCTTATGGGAACTTCAACAGTAAGGTCGCCTCCAGCCTTAACACTGAACGTGTTAAAGAGAAGATTAACCGTGGGTTCAATCTCTATGTCCTTAGCACGAATAGGCACTCCGAATTCCTGAGGTTCACTCTTGCCTTTCTCATTGAGTGCAATGACCCTGAAAGAGTAGGTTTCATTCGGGGTAAGGTTAGCGATGGTAGCCTCTGGAACCTTAGCAGTGCAGACAACACCCCATTTGTCAGTTCCTTTCGGTAGCATCTCTACGTTGTAACAGAGAACTTTGCTTCCACCATCGTGTGCAGGTTTCACCCAAGCAAGAGTTACACTGGTCTTAGTGGCATCCACAAGAGTGATCTTTCCTGGTGGCATAGGTACCTGGGCAACCTTGACCGGATTCTTCGTTTCTGCCATGACACCAAAGCCATACTCATTGACGGCACACACTCGGAAGTAGAATATTCCTCCCTCCGGCAGTTCTTCGATCTTGAAGAAGTTTTGTGTGCAGTTACTTGTGACAGTTGTGTAAGCCTTTCTAATGGATTCTCTTTTTTCTACAACGTAGTTGGTTATTTTAGATCCACCGTCAGTAAGAGGGGTTTCCCAGCAGACAGTCACAGAGTCTTTCTTAACGTCTTTAATTTCCAGTTTCTGGGGGGCGCTTGGTGTGTCGAGAACTCTGACGTTCACGAATGCCGATTTTGTTCCTGTCTTATTCTCAAGAGTTAGAATGTATTTGCCACTGTCAAATCTGTGGACATTGTCGATGACCAGCATGGTATAGGAACCGGTGGACTCAATCACAGCCCGGTCAGTTAAGGCACCTTCCTCTTTCTCCCATTTGACAGTTGGTTCCGGTCTTCCTCTGATAGTGATAAACAGGCGAAGAGACCCGCCGGCACGGACAGAGACCACTTTCCTGAGGTCAGCATCGAGTTCAATCTCTGGTGCTTCAATTTTTTCAGCGGCGATCACTGTGCCATGAACGTCAGCGGGTTCGCCGACTCCCTCAGAATTAATGGCGCAAACACGGAAGTTATACTCTCCGTTCTCTTTGAGTTTATCCACTGTTAGACGTGTTGCTTGTAATCCAGTTGGAGGTGTGCACATGGTCCATTCTTCTGCAGAAACCTCCTTCATCTCAACGATGTAACCCTTCACATATGCACCACCGTCACTGGCTGGTTTGCCCCAAGACAGAGACACAGATGAGGTTGTGTGATCTGTAACTTTGGGATGATGTGGTGGACCAGGTGGAGTTGTGGCGTTTATTGCTCTGTAAAACAGAGATAAGTCACTCAAGTCTCCGACACCTGCTTCATTCTCAGCAGCCACGCGGAACTCGTAGAAATGTCCCTCTGAAAGACCAGTTGCTTTGAAGTGAGTGTCGGTCAGCTTCTGTCTGTTACATTTGGTCCATCTCACGCCATCCTTGTCACGTTTCTCCAAGTGGTAACCGATAATTTCTGTTCCACCGTCACTTTCTGGGGCGGTCCATGACAGAACTATGTAATCCTTGGTTATCTCACTGGCTTCTGGTGATGAGGGTGCACTTGGTGTCTTGTAAGGGTTGCGAGCAATTACTGCTTCAGACTCCAGAGGGTCGCTAGTGCCATATTTGTTAACAGCCATAACTCTGAAGATGTATTCATCACCCGGCAGGAGCTTTGTGACTTTGAAACTGGTAGCTGGAATATTGGACTCAACCAGACTCCAGGACAACCTGCTGGTTTCCCTCTTCTCGATAACGTAGTGTGAAATGGGAGCGCCGCCATCCTGAGAAGGCTCAGTCCAGAACAGGTCGCATCTGTCAGACATTACACCAATTACACGCAGTGGTCCACTGGGTGGAGCTGGTCTGTCAAGAACCCTTACAGTGATTGGAATTGTTTTGGTTCCACCACTGTTGCTTAATACGAGATCATAATGGCCGCTGTCCAATCGTGTGCAGTCCTTGATTGTAATAGAGGCAGATTTTTGTGTGGTTTTTAATTCATAGCGCAGTTTCTTTTCCATCTCCTTTCCTTCTTTCAACCACTGGACATCAGGAATGGGTTTGCCGTGGATATCTGCATCAAGAACTAAATTATCTCCAGCATTTACAACAATGACGTCCTTGTACTTAGGATCCATTGAAACACTCGGAGGTTCGATTTCATCGGTGGCAGTGATTGGTCCAGTGCTATCAGATGGCTCACTGAACATACTAGCAGCATTTCTTGCAGTTACTCTGAATTCATACTGTTGGTCTGCAGTTAAGCCAGTAATTGCAAATTCGGTCTCGACCACGTTTGTGAAGTTGACTCTCATCCAGTGGCCCTGAGGCAAGTCTCTCTTCTCAACAATGTATCCCGTCACTTTGCTTCCACCATCGTACTGAGGCTTCGTCCACTGAATTACCACATGGTTCTTGGAAATAGCGATGGCTTCTGGAGTACCAGGTGGGTCACATGGGTCACGAGCAACAAAGCTGTCTGAAACTTTGCTGGCTCTGCCAACTCCAACAATGTTCTCTGCGTACACTCTGAATTCATATCCGATGCCTTCCTCAAGGTTGCATATCTTAAACATGGTATCGGTGATGAGAGTTTTGTTGAGCTTGGTCCACAGAATACTTGTGCGTTCCTTGCTTTCCAGGTGGTAGCCAATGACTGTGCTTCCACCATCATTGACAGGCTCGTTCCACTCAATTATCATGTGATCTTTAGCGGCAGACTTGACACATGGTGTTCCAGGTGGTCCTGGGGGTTTATATGGATACTGAACAACAATTGATTTAGACTCCAGGGCGGTACTCTTTCCATATCTGTTTTCAGCAGTGACTCTGAACTGGTACTCTGCACCAGTCTTCAGTTTTGTTATTTTGATAGACGTTCTGGCAACTGATCCGGCTACGCTTTCCCAGGTTGTCGAGGTGGTGTCTCTCTTTTCAACAATGTAATGTTTCACCTGGCATCCTCCTGTGTAGGATGGAGGCTCCCATGAGATACTTACAAAGCTGTTACTCACTTCGTTTACTTTCATAGGGCCTGTTGGTGGACCGGGCTTATCAAGTATGATAATTCCAATTTCCTCTGTAGAGGTACCAGCACTGTTTGTTGCAGTAACTGCATACTTTCCATAGTCGTCTTTACTGGCCTCAGTGATCTGTAAAATGGTTGAGGTCGGTGTGTTTGGTGTACTGATTCTAGATGTTACTTTAAGTGGTTGTCCATCTTTCATCCAAGTAACCTTTGGTTTGGGACGTCCAAAGACGGGAATTTCCAGTTTGAGGTCTTTTCCAGATCTGACGCTGTATGTGCTAAACTGTACTTTCAGGCTGGGCTCAATTGTTAAATCATTGGCAATAACAGGCGCGGCAAGGGGCTTTGGCTCGCTCTTTCCTTTTTCATTGTAAGCAATAACCCGGAGCTGATATTCATGTCCAGTGTTTAGTCCAGAGACTGTGCCTTCACATGTTTTGACAGATGTTGCTACACCCCACTTATCTGTTCCCTTGGGCAGCATTTCAATGATGTAACCCACAATCCTGCTTCCACCATCATGCTCTGGTTTTTCCCAAGCCAGGGATGCACTGGTCTTTGTCACATCGGTGAGCAAGATCTTTCCAACTGGTAGAGGAACTTCTGAGGCTTTTGAAGCTGTCTTTGTTTCAATTGGTACACCAATTCCAAATTCGTTTTCAGCCATAACTCTAAAGTAGTACATGGCTCCCTCTGCAAGGTTTTCCACTTTGAAGGTAGTCTTGCTGCACTTTGTTGTGACACTGGCATATGCCTTCCTTGTGGATTCACGCTTATCAACGATATAATTCTTGATTTTGGCACCACCATCGATAAGTGGTGGTTCCCAAACAAGCATGACCGATTCTTTCTTGATGTCCTTAACCACCAGGTTCTGAGGCGCTCCAGGTGTATCCAAAACTTTCACTGATACAACTTCAGACACAGATCCACTGCTGTTCTGCAGGGTAATGCCGTATTTTCCAGAATCCTTTCTGTCACAAGAGTCGATTGAAAGCTGTGTGAAGTTAAGACCCTTCTCAATAACAGCCTTCTCTGTCAACTCTCCTTCATCTTTAGTCCATTTTATCTCTGGCGTTGGTCTTCCCTTGAAAGGCACATTAATTCTAACTGATCCTCCAGCACGAATGATGATGCCTTTCCTCAGTTCTGAGTCGAGATGAATTTCTGGAGCTTCAAGTTTGTCCTCTGGTTTGGCGGTACCAGGCATAACCATGGGCTCACCCACACCTAGTTTATTGATGGCGCATACCTGGATCTTATATTCCTGATGCTCTGTCAACTTTGTGATTTCGAATTTGTTAACACGCAGGCCTGTAGGTGGGGTGCACATGGACCATTCCTCCTCCTCAGCTTTGCATATTTCAACAATGTATCCTTGAACTGGGCTTCCACCATCATTCAGAGGCTTTCCCCAGGCCAGTGAAATAGAGCTCTTTGTTGTGTCAATCACATGGACATTTGTGGGTGCGCCGGGTTTATATTTAGGATCAGAGGCTTTGTAGTATGATGTTGGTAAGCTGGGTTCACCAATTCCTGCTGCATTTTCAGCTGATACTCTGTACTCGTACTCATGGTCCTCAATCAGGCCGTGCACTCTGAAACATACGTCAGTAACTTTCTGTCTGTTGCATCTGGTCCACTTAATGCCAGCGCGATCTTTCTTTTCAACGATGTATCCGATGATCTCACTTCCGCCGTCAGTCTCGGGGGCGCTCCAGCACACGGTCATGGAATCCCGGGCAATGTTCGTCACCTCGAGAATGTGTGGAGATCCAGGTGCTACAAATGGAATCTTCATGATTACTGATGAAGAAGTTATTGCCTCGCTCGTACCGTAACTGTTGACGGCCATGACACGGAAGATGTATTCGTTGCCTTCAAGAAGGTTTGTAACTTTGTATACTGTAGCTTTACAGTCAGTAGAGACGAGGGTCCAAGCAAGACGACTTGTTTCCCTTCTTTCAATCACGTAATGAGTGACATTGCTTCCTCCATCATGTTGGGGTGGACGCCATGACAGGGTGCATTTATCACTTGAAACTCCTGTGATGTGAAGAGGTCCTTCTGGTGCGCTGGGCTTGTCTAGAACCTTCACACTGAATGAAACGGTTTGTGAGCCAGCGACGTTAGTGAGCTGAAGAGTATAGTCTCCACCGTCATGTCTGACAGCGTCCTTGATGACAATCATAGCTCTAGTGTCAGTGTTCTTGAGTTCACAACGCATTGTGTTTTCAATCACTTTGTCACCCTTGATCCATTGGATTGTAGGTACTGGTTTGCCATGGACATCTGCATCGAGTTTGAAAGTATCTCCAGCGTTCACCACAAGAGTTTTTGTGTATTCAGGGTCAATTGAAAACTTGGGTGGCTCCACTTCATCCAGTGCAGCGATCGGTCCACTGTTGTAGGATGGTTTGCTAATAGTGCCGACAGCGTTCTTTGCAATCACTCTGAAGTCGTATTTCGCTCCTTCAGTAAGGCCAGTGATGGTAAATTGGGTTTCAATTATATTTGTGAAACTTGCCTTGGTCCAGCGTCCCTCTGGCAGATCACGCTTCTCAACGTTGTAACCGGTTATAGAACTGCCTCCATCGTATTCTGGTTTAGTCCATTGGATTGTAATTGAACTCTTACTAACATGGACAGCTTCTGGAGTGCCAGGTGGATCGCATGGGTCACGGGCTACGTAGCCCTCTGAGAGTTTGCTGCACCTACCGATGCCAACAATGTTCTCAGCATAGACTCTAAATTCATATTCAATGCCTTCTTCCAAGGGGCTGGTTTTAAATTTAGTTTCCTGGATCAGTGTCTTGTTGATCTTAGTCCAGAGGATGCTGTTTCTCTCTTTCCTTTCAAGATGGTATCCAATAATGGCACTTCCTCCATCTGAAACTGGTTCATGCCACTCAACAACCATGTGGTCTCTTGACAGGGTTGCCACAAATGGAGTTCCAGGTGGCCCTGGCTCTCTGTATGGATACTGAGCCACGACAGAGGAAGAGTCCAAAGCATAACTCTTGCCGTATCGGTTCTGAGCTATAATTCTGAACTGATACTCAGCACCAGGTTTCAGCCTGAGGACCTTCATTGAGGTTCTGGCCACTGAGACGGAAACATTCTCCCATGTGGTGGTGGTTGTGTCTCTCTTTTGTACGATGTAATTTGAGACTGAGCAGCCACCTGTGAATTTCGGTGGATCCCATGACAGTTTAACACTTGATCTTGTTACTTCATCAAATCTCACTGGGCCGGAAGGTGGTCCTGGCTTGTCAAGGGTGATGATTTCAATGGTTGCATCCTTTTGTCCAGCGCTATTGGAAACATTAATTCCATACATGCCACCATCCTCTCTGGCAGCCTCTTTGATGCTAAGAATTGTGCTTGTTGGTGTATTGTTAATGTTCACTCTTGTTGTGAATTTCAAGGCTGCACCATCCTTTGTCCATGCGACCTTTGGTTTAGGGCGTCCAGAAACTGGAATTTCAACTTGTAAGTCCTTTCCAACAAGAACGCTGTAGTTGCTAAATGCAGGTCTAACATCTGGTTCAATTACGAGGTCCTTTGTTTGCACAGGAACTGCAAGAGCTCTTGGATCACTCTTTCCCTTTTCATTAATAGCAAATACTCTGAAAATGTACTCTTCACCAGGGTTCAGATTACTGACAATTGCGTCTAATGTTTTCACATTAGCACAGCCAGACCACTTATCCTGTCCCTTCACTTGAACTTCAACGAGGTACTGAATAATTCTGCTGCCACCATCGTGCACAGGTTTCTCCCAAGCAAGAGAGACGCTCTTCTTCGTGACATCCACAACGCTCAATTTTCCAGGGCACTGGGGCACTTCTGATACCTTTATGGATTCTGCAATATCTGCAGGCAATCCAATACCGTGTTCATTTTCTGCAAGGACTCTGAAGTAGTAGCTACAGCCCTCTTGAAGTGGTTCAATTTTCCAGGATAGCTTGTGGCAGTTTGTTACGACAGCAGAGAAAGTCTTCCTTGTAGTTTCACGCTTCTCAACAATATAGTTTTTGATTTTAGCACCACCATCCAATGCAGGAGGTTCCCATGAAAGTGTGACATTCTCCTTTGTGATTTCTACCACTTTAAGGTTAACTGGAGCACTTGGTGTGTCGAGAACTTTAACGCTGATGGTTGCACTCTTTACTCCAGCAGAGTTTTCTGCAAACACGGTGTACTTTCCGCTGTCAACTCTGCTGACTTTGTCAATCACAAGTGAAGTGTGGCTACTTGTAACCTCCACTTGCACTGTCTCTTTGAGAGGACATTCATCTTTCTCCCATTTAATTTGTGGAACTGGACGTCCTCTAATAGGAATGAAAACTCTGAGAGGCCTTCCAGCTTTAATAATGGCAAGCTTTCTGAATTCGGGATCAATATCAAGATCTGGTTCCTCAGCCTTGTCTTCTGGAAGAATGGGATCAGGAAGATCTGCAGGCTCTCCAACACCGACCTTGTTAATTGCACAAACTCTGAATTTGTATTCCTGCTTTTCTTTCAGGTTTTCCACGATAAAGCGTGTTAGCTTAACGCCACTTGGTGGAGTGCACATTGCCCATTCTTCAGCAGGCACTGCACCCTCAGCATCTTCCTTTTTCTCCTCCGCTGCTGGTTTGAACTCACAAAACTCAACGATGTATCCTTGGATTTCACATCCACCATCATGCATGGGCTTACCCCATGCAAGCGACACTGATGATTTGGTTGTGTCTGTAACTTTAGGATTATTTGGTGGGCCAGGCTTGAACACAGGATCCAGAGCCTTGTAGTACACTGTTGCTGAGCTAGGCTCTCCAACCCCAACACCATTCTCAGCTGCGACTCTGAATTCATAAAGATGTCCCTCAAGGAGCCCTGTAACTTTGAAGGTTAGATCAGTGACTGTTTGTCTGTTGCATCTGGTCCATCTGACACCTTCCTTGTCATGTTTTTCAATGACGTAGCCAGTGATGGGCGCGCCTCCATCACTTGTGGGTGCCTCCCAAGTTAGAACCATTGAGTCTTTCTTCACATTGGAGACCTCGACAGCCTTTGGAGCATCTGGGAGTGTAAATGGATCCTTGATAACAACTGGATCAGACTGAAGTGCTTCTCCAACTCCAAATTTGTTCACAGGCATAACTCTGAAAATGTATTCATTGCCTTCAAGGAGTTTGGTTACTTTCAAATATTCTATCGGAACCTTCGGTTCAACAAGAGTCCAGATTAGTCTGCTTGTCTCCCTTCTTTCAACAATGTAGTGAGTAATCTTGCTTCCGCCATCCTGCTTTGGAGCTTTCCAAGAAAGACAGCACTGGTCGCAGGTAACCCCTGTGATAGTAACGGGACCCTCGGGTGCTCCGGGTTTATCTAGGACACAGATGTTGACTTGAACTCCCTTTTCACCTCCTGGATTTTTAAGCAGCAGAGTGTAAAGACCACCATCAGCAAGTTTGGCCTCCTTTACGGATATACTTGCATAGCTTTCTGTGTTTTTAATTTCACGATGGATAGTGTTTCCAAGTTCTTGATCGCCCTTCATCCAGTGAATTGTGGGAACTGGTTTGCCGTGAACATCTGCATCAATTTTGAAGTTATCTCCTGCATTTACAACAATTGTCTGTGTGTACTGTGGATCTATGCTGATGCGAGGTGGTTCAATTTCGTCTTTAGCAGTAATCGGTCCTGTGCTGTAGGAAGGAATACTGAAAACGCCGGCTGCATTTCTTGCAATAACCCGGAACTCATATTTCTGATCCTCTGCAAGACCTGTGGCATTATACTCTGTCTCAATAACATTGGTGAAATTTGCCTTCAGCCAGCGACCTTCAGGCAGTTCTTTCTTCTCCACAATATATCCAGTGACTTTGCTTCCACCATCGTACTCAGGCTTGGTCCAAGCAATAGTGATCGAATTCTTTGTGATTTTAACTGCCTCTGGTGTGCCTGGGGGATCACAAGGATCTCTGGCTATATAGCCTTCTGAAAGTTTGCTTGCCCTGCCAATACCAACAATGTTTTCAGCATAAACTCTGAACTCATATTCAAGTCCTGCTTCAAGTCCTGTGGTCTTGTAAGTTGTGTCCTGGATTATGGTTTTGTTGAGTTTAACCCAGAGAATACTGTTCCTCTCTTTACGTTCAAGATGGTATCCTAAAATTGTGCTCCCTCCATCAATAACAGGCTCATTCCATACCACAACCATACTGTCTTTGGTAGAAAACTGTACGAAGGGTGTGCCAGGAGGACCGGGGATCTTGTATGGGTACTGTGCAACAACACACTCAGAGACAAGCAGAGGACTCTTTCCGTATCTGTTCTCAGCAGAGATTCTGAACTGATATTCGGTTCCTGTTTTCAGTCTTCCAGCCTTAACTTTAGTCCTGGCCAGGTTTGTTGCCACAACCGCCCAGGCTGTTGTAGACGTGTCTCTCTTTTCCACCAAATAGTTGTTAATGGTGCAGCCGCCGTCATACTCTGGTGGATTCCAAGAAATAGTGACACTGTCAGACGTTACTTCTTCAACCTTCACTGGGCCAGATGGTGGGCCAGGTTTGTCAAGAACAACAACTCCAATATCCACTGTTGTCTCACCAGCTGTGTTTGAAAGCTTGATGCTATACTTGCCAACATCATCTCTAGTTGCCTCTTTGATCACAAGACTCAGAAGAGTGTCTGTGGAGGAGAAGTTAACTCTGCTGGTTCGCTTAAGTGGTGCGCCATCCTTCACCCAAGATACAGCAGCTTTAGGACGGGCAATAAATGGAATATCTATGGTCAGGTCCTTTTCAGCCAGGACAGTATATGTTGAGAATAACAGCTTGGCAGATGGGGCAATAACAAGGTCTTTGACGATCACTGGTACACCAATTTGCCGAGGGTCACTGGTTCCCTTTTCATTCCTTGCTGAAACACGGAACATGTACTCCTCGCCAGTATTAAGTCCAGAAATGACTGCTTCCGGAACCTTAACGATCACTGATTGTGACCATTTATCACTTCCTTTAGGCTGAATCTCCACAACATATGCAACCACTCTGCTTCCTCCATCATGTTCTGGCTTCTCCCAAGACAGAGTGACGCTTGTCTTTGTAACATCTTGAAGTATAACCTTGCGTGGGGGAAGTGGTTTCTCTGACACTTTGACGGATTCTCCGGTCTCGATTGGAAGGCCGATACCATACTCATTTTCAGCCAGAACTCTGAAGTAGTAGTTGCAGCCTTCTTGGAGCTGATCAATAGTCCATGTTGTTTTGTGACAGAGAGCATTAACAGTTGCATAAGCTTTTCGTGTTGCCTCACGCTTCTCTACGACATAGTTCTTAATCTTCGTTCCACCGTCATTAATTGGAGGTTCCCATATAAGGGTAACTGATTCTTTAGTAACCTGACTGATCTTAAGGTTTTGTGGTGCCCCAGGTGTATCTAGAACCCTGACGGTTACAGAAACGGTTTTAGATCCAGAGCTATTCTCAACAGTCAGGTTGTATTTGCCGCTGTCGAATCTGTTCACGTTTCCAATCACTAGTGATGTAAATGATGATGTATTCTCAATTGTTGCTCTGTCCAAAGGTTCGTCGTTCTCTCTTGCCCATTTGACCTCTGGAGTTGGCCTTCCTCTGATTGGAACAAAGAGTCTTAGTGTGTTGCAGGCTCTGATGTTCACAATTTTACGAAGGTCAGCATCAAGGTCGATTTCTGGTGCGATAAGTCTTTCTTCAGCTTTAGGTGTACCGGGAACAGCTGCTGCTTCACCGACACCTTCGCTGTTCATGGCGGAAACATTGATTTTATATTCCTGATTCTCTTTCAAGTTTGTAATTGTAAATGATGTTCCTTTCAATCCTTCCTTGGGAGTAACAATCTTCCATTCCTCCTCTTCAGTTCCAGGGAGGCAGGTCTCAACAATGTACCCAGTAACTTCAGAACCACCATCGTATAATGGTCTGTTCCAGGCAAGTGTTATAGAGGAACTTGTCGTGTCCAGGATTCTTGGGTTGCCTGGAGGGCCAGGTTTGAATAGAGCGTCTGAGGCTTTTGTGAAAGGACTTGAGCCACTTGGTGCACTGATTCCAGCTGCATTCTCAGCAAACACCCTGAACTCATACTCATGCCCTGGAACGAGCCCGGTTACCTTGAAATGCAAGTCAGTAACCTTCTTTTTGTTGCATTTTACCCAGCGCAAACTGAGCCTGTCTCTTCTCTCGATGCCATAGTTGGTAATTTCACTGCCTCCATTATGGGCAGGAGCGCCCCAGCAAACCACTATCGAGTCCTTGGTGACGGCTGTGATCTCAGGAGTTTGTGGAGGATCAGGTGGAACGTAAGGATTGTCTGCGATGGTTGGATCAGACTCAAGAGCTTCTCCGACACCATACTTATTAACAGCCATGACTCTGAAAATGTACTCATTGCCTTTGAGCAGCTTTGTCACCTGATACTGGGTAACGTGCAAGTCTCTTTCCACGGTTGTCCAAGCAAGTCTGCTTGACTCACGTTTTTCCACAACATAGTATTCGATGTTTGCGCCGCCATCATCTGCAGGTGGAGCCCATGTAAGCACACATTTTTCTGCTGTAACATCTGAAACTTTAAGAGGCCCTCCTGGAGGTCCTGGCCTGTCAAGCACCTTAACATTGAAGATATGTTTAGCAAATCCACCCACATTAGTAGCTGTCAGAACAAATTCACCACCATCTTTTCTAAGAGAGTCCTTGTTAACCAAACCAGAATTGGTGTCTGACATTTTTATTTGTAGTTTGCTTGTATTTTCAACATCTTTTCCATCTTTGGTCCAAACCATGGATGGCAGTGGCTGGCCTGCAACGTCAGCGTCGAGTTTGAAGGATTCTCCGGCTCTAACGAGCAAAACATCCTTGAATTTGGCGTCTACCATAATTCTTGGTTCTATGATATCGTCTTTGCAAGTGATTGGATCTGATTGCTCTGAGGGGTTGCTGAGAGCACCGGCCGAATTTCTTGCAAACACACGGAACTCATAGGACTCGTCCTTTGTCAAGCCGCTAACAGTGAAAGTGGTTTCAATGATGTTGGTGAAGTTAGCCCGTATCCAGCGTCCAGCTGGCAGATCTCTCTTTTCCACGATGTATCCAGTGATCTTGAACCCGCCGTCATATTCAGGCTTTGTCCACTGAATAGTGATTGCATTTTTAGAAATGTGGATTGGAACAGGCTGACCAGGTGGATCCACTGGATCGAGGGCCAGCATTGGTTCAGAGGCCTTGCTTGGCTTTCCTACACCGGCGATATTTTCAGCCATCACTCTGAACTCGTACGCAGAGCCAGGCTCCAGTCCAGTGGTCTTGAAGAGGTTGCCCACCACAAGAGTCTTGCTGATCCTGTGCCAGACAATGCTGTTCCTCTCTTTCCTTTCAAGATGGTATCCAATAACTTCACTTCCACCATCATTAACCGGCTCATTCCAGCCAACAGTCATTGTGTCCTTAGTGAAAGCCACAACTTTGGGAGTACCTGGTGGTCCAGGTGCTTTGAAAGGATAGGCAGCCACCACAGGTTCGGAGGTAATTGGGGGACCTACACCGTATCTGTTCTTGGCCTTGACGCGGAATTGGTATTCCACTCCTGTGGTAAGGCGAGTTGCTTTGTATGTTGTTCGGATGATCAATGAGGACAGCTCTACCCATGATTGGCTGGTGGTTTCCCTTATTTCAATAACATAGTTATTGATCGGTACACCACCATCGTTTTCAGGCGTTTCCCACGAAAACTCAATGGAAGTACGAGCTATTTTGTCCAATTTAATTGGTCCCTTAGGAGGTCCTGGGACATCGTGCACTTTGACGATGATGTTTTCAGTAACGGAGCCTACAATGTTCTTTCCTGTTACAGAATATACGCCACTGTCACTTCTCAGACATTCGTTCATGGTCAGAATAGACGATGTGGACGTATTTTCAACCATCGTGCGTTGTGTTAATTTGAGGGCTTGGTTATCCTTCTGCCAAGAAACTGTAGGTTTGGGACGGCCGGTAACAGGCACCTCAACCTTGATGTTATCTCCAGCCTTGGCGATGACGGTCTTCTGACAGATTCCGCGCAAATCGAACTCTGGTTCTGTGCTCTGTTCTCTTATAACAACATGCTTGCTCTCTCGTGGGAGGCTTCTTCCGGACAGATTTACAGCCATCACACGGAAGACGTACTCCTCGCTCTCGTTTAAGTTCTTTACTGTAAAATCTAATGACTTCACTGTGGTCACATGGGTCCACTGGTCTGTTCCTTTCTTCTGAGCCTCCAGAACATATCCGGTTATTCTGCTTCCACCGTCATGTTTAGGTTTGGTCCATGCCAGGCTTACAGAGTTCTTGGTAACATCGGTAATCGCGACCATTTGAGGCGGAGTAGGTGCTTGAGATGCTCTGATGGGATCTGAGGTTTCGGCTGCCTCTCCGATTCCAAATTCGTTTTCGGCGGATACTCTGAAGTAGTACTCAGAACCCTCTGACAGATTTGGAATGCAGACAGAGCATGAAGGACATTTCGTCACCACTGTAGCGTATGCCTTGCGAGTAGCTTCTCTTTTCTCAATGATGTAATTAGTGATCTTTGAACCACCGTCAATGAGAGGCATCTCCCACTGCAGCGTGATGCTTTCTTTGTCGATGGCTTTTGGTTTAAGGTTCAGAGGAGGTCCAGGGGAGTCCAGAACTTTAACGTTCACGTACGCCGTCTTCTTGCCGGCAGCGTTCTCCAACGTCAGGTCATATTTTCCAGCATCGCGTCTGTTGCAGTCAGGGATTACTAAAAGAGTGTAGGACTCTGTGTTGTCGATAATGGCACGAGTTTTCACTGCAGTGTCCTCCTTTGACCAAGTGACTGCAGGAGTTGGACGTCCTTTGATAGGAACGAACAGGCGGATAGAGTTTCCAGCCTTGACAACTAATGTTCTTCTCAATTCAACATCCAGCTCCAGATCAGGAATTTCTTCACGCTCAATTATTTCAACAAGGTCTGCTGTTTGAGCTGGTTCACCGACTCCCATAGCGTTCACTGCGGCGATTCTGAAATGATACTTGGCTCCAGCCTGCAATCCTGGAACGACAAACTCTGTGATCCTCAGAGGTGAAGTTGTGTCCTTCACCCATGCTTCTTCTCCATCCTTTTTGTGTTCAACAATATATCCAGTAACATCCATGCCGCCATCGTCGAGAGGTTTGCCCCAGTGGAGTTCTGCTGTGGTTTTGGTTGTGTCAGTGACTCTTGGGTTGACTGGGCTTCCAGGTACACCTAATCAAACAAGAAGATATATATTAGAAAATAAGCAGCACTCAGAAATATTTAAATAACAGAATAACCCTATTTTAATGAGTTAAAAAACACTGGACTATTGAAATATTGAAACAGCAGGGTTCGGTTGATTTTACTTACTTGCCATGACCTTGGTTGTAACGGGCTGAGATGGCTCACTGGGTTCTCCAACACCAGCCTTGTTCTCAGCATAAACCCTGAACTGATATTCCACTCCCTCTGTGAGTCCTTGTACTTCAAAGCTAAGGTCAAGGATTGCTTTCTTTGAGGCTCTGGTCCATCTCATTCCCTTCTTCTCCTTCTTCTCAACCATGTAACCTGTGATATCACTGCCTCCATCATCGGCTGGTCTCTTCCACGTGACTGTAGCTGTTTTTGCTCCAACGTTCTCCACATCTGGTCTTGCAGGAGGACCGGGAGGGCCTGCAGAGAGCAATGGGTTTATTTAAAGTTTTAAATCCAGATACAGAAAGAGTGAAAGAGACTGTACATGATTTTAATTTAATGTTTAAATTAGTGATGTTACTTACCGTAATTGTCCACCATCTTCACAGGCTCCGAATGAGAAAAGTCACCAGATCCGGTGTGGTTGACGGCCGAGACGCGGAATATATATTCATTGCCTTGGATTAGTTTGTTGGCTACGTAATGGCAGTCGATGACGTTTTCTGCAAGAATGGTCCAGAGAAGGCGACTGGTTTCTCTCTTCTCCAGAAGATAGTGCTTGATTGCGGATCCGCCGTCTTCATGAGGCGGCGTCCAGGTCAGAGTGACTTTTTCCGAAGAAATTCCACTTGCTTCAATTGGTCCTGGTGGTCCAGGAACATCCAAAACCCTTACTTTCACATTCTCTTCCTTCACGCCGAACGGATTGCTTGCCGTAATCGTGTACTCTCCTGAATCCTTCCTGCTGCCGTACTTGATGAACAGAGTGGAGGAAGTTGGCGTTGTCTCAATCTGGCAGATGTCGGACGGTTTGAAGAACTTTCCTCCTTTAGACCAGGCCGAGGTTGGAGCAGGTTTGCCGAGGATGCTGGTTGCTGTGATGATGATGGTGTCTCCAGCTCTAACGGTTAGCCCCTCCTTTACAGTCGAGTCGATAATAATTGTTGGTGCCGCTGTGGAATTAAAAAGGTATATTGATTTAAATTTGATACAAAAATTACATGCAAATAAATCTAAATGAAAGAAATATGAAAGCATTATACTGATTTTACCATATTCGTCCGTGCAGATGAGAGTATCGGTCTGTTCGGATGGTGGACTCAGAGCTCCAGCTGCGTTCTTGGCTCTGATTCTGAATTCGTACTTGCAGCCTTCCTGCAGGTCAGTCACAGTATACGCACATTCAACAACGTTTACGGGATTAGCTTTCACCCAGACTTTAGCGGGAAGGTCACGCCTCTCCACGATGTAGCCCGTGAGCCTGTGACCACCATCGTACAGCGGTTCGGTCCACTGAAGTGTGACGGTGCTTCTTGTGATGCTGATCACATCAGGTTTACCAGGAGGAGCTGAAATATAATGCAAAAAACATAATTACACATAAATAAACACTAGAGCTGTGTATTGCCTATGCAGGAACACCTCTATTAAACCTAAAGCCACATATTATAAAGAAAATATATAAAGAAAAAGTTCTACTCACCAATAGCATCCAAGGCTACCAGTGGCTCAGTTGGAGCGCTTGGTTTCCCAACACCAGCCAAGTTAATGGCCATTACTCTGAACTCGTACTCCAGACCTTCAGTCAAACCCTTTACTTTAAAGTCTTTCATCTTCAAAGGTGCAGGGTTAGCTCTCTTCCACAACATGCTGTTTCTTTCCTTGAATTCAACGTGATAACCTGCAAAAATAACACAAATTAAAAATATAAAAGTGTTATCGAATATATTTTATTTTTCCCTGAGATTACGTTACATTTAATGTGATTCACCACTTTTTTTTTTTTTCATACCTGTAATTGGTGAGCCTCCAGTCTTCCTTGGATCTGACCAAGCCAAAGTGGCAGAATCGTGGCACATGCTCATGATCTGTGGTGGAGGTGGAGAATCGGGAACATCTGATAGAAAAATACAAAATGAAAAGTTGAGACGTTGAGAGAACGTACTCTAATTGATAGATCTAAATGTCTAATTGAGTGTACTTTAAGTGTACTTACTGAAAGGATGCTTAGCAATCACAGGTTCAGATTTAAGGCCTTCACCAACTCCGTATTTGTTCTCTGCAGAAACTCTGAAGATATATTCCGTTCCCTCATGAAGACCGCCCACTCGGTGGGAGTTGGTCTCCACGGCCGATGAGACGGTGACCCACATGTTGGTGATGGAGTCGCGCTTCTCTAGGATGTAGTTGGTAATTTCCGATCCGCCGTCGTCTTTGGGAACGCCCCACTTCAGTGTAGCTCCATCAGCTGTGACTTCCTTCATTTTGATTGGTCCTCCACATATTCCCGGTTTTCCCACGACTCTGACGAAGATGGTGGACTCCTTGGATCCGGCGCTGTTCCGGAGAGTGATGGTGTATTTGGAGGCGTCGCTCCTCTGGCAGTCTCGGATCAGCAGGGTCGTATTTACAGCAGTCGATTCCACGCAGACTCTTCCCGTATCCGTCAGGTTCTCATCGTCGCCCTTCTTCCAGGAGACCTTGGGCGTGGGTTTACCGATGATGGGAATCTTCAGCCGGACGTTGCTTCCCTCCTTCGCGATGTAGTTCAGGTTGGGCAAATCTCGTAAATCACAAGTGGGATAAACTGCAACAGAGCAAAACATATATAAATTAATACATAAAATGACTAATCAGGCTTTTGATGATCTCGCCCAATTAACCCTAAATTAATTTAGAGCAATAATTTTACCCTTCTGAAAAACAGTAACAACAATTAATCAAACATATGTTTAGATTCTAACTGAAATGAGAAGCTGAGAAAAAAGTGCGTTTACGTATATATATATTTATATGTATATGTTTTTTTATATATGTAAATGTATTTTTATTTTTTATATGTACTTACCATGGACAAGTGCATACTTTTAGCATAAATTAATACATACTTAAATACATACTAAATACAACATAAAAGCATTAGATTGTACTTTTGAATGCTTATTTCGTACAACTTCTGCAAACTTAAGTAGATTTAAGGATTTTTAAAATATTTTCATCAACATCATTTTTAATGCACTTGAAGTATATCATCAAAGTATTTTAAATATATATATCTTTTATATCTTATAAAATGCTAAGCCTCATGTTAGCTCCGCTAACATTACTATTCTAGTCCGGTACAGCTCTTATATTCCATCTTTAGTCTGATAAACAGAGATAAATATATAAAATCTCACCAATAACGTCCTTCGCCACTATAGAGAGCTCCTTGGCCGGGCCGTCTCCAGCATCGTTGGTAGCCATCACTCTGTATTTATATTCCCGTCCCTCTACCAGGTCTTTAGCGCTGTACTGCATGTTCTTGGATCTCAGCAGCTCCTTCCACTTATCTTCCCCGTTCTGAACCTCCAGCACGTACGCAATAATACGACTTCCCCCGTCACTGATCGGCTTCTTCCACGAGAGAGTGCACGAGTCTCTGGTCACCAGCAGGGGCTTGAAGTCCATGACTGGTCCCGGTTGTTCTGGAAAAAGATTGGATTTATCTTTTTACTGGAGCTCACAAATAAAAGTGTAAAATATAACCGTTATTACATATTATACAACAGTTAGTTCTGACCCTGCAACGTGATTGGCTGAGAGGCGTTCTATGAGAGCCGTTATCAGCCAGTAATGCACTGTATCTGAAGCTCTTAATGCACGTATTACTCCGCCACATACAGGTAAAATAGCAACAATGCAGCGCTTACAAACCAAATTTGATGTGATCATTTTTGTTCTTAGTTCTAATATTCATTTTAGCATTTATTATCATTCTTAACATTTTACTTTACTTTTAGTGTTACCCTTTTTTTATAAATGTGTGTCATTTTGTTTTTTTATGGTATTATATAACATTTTTATTTAAACTTAGTACTTGTTTTTTTTATATATTTTTTTACAATTGTATTCCTTGTTGTTTCTAATTTATTATTAAATAATTTTAAACCTTAATAAATAAGCCCTCAATTCGAAAATACACATTATTACACACATTATCGGCCACCAATATTAGTTTAAGATTTTTGCTGTCATTATTTAAATAAAAGATATATATAGGTGCATATGTTTTCCAGTTAATATATAGGGTATTATAGGATGAATAGGTATTTTTACTCTTTAAAATCGTTTGATGTGATAATGGATGTGATAATGGAACTGTGGTTTAATCACTCAATAATACACTCTGGATTTGTGCTATAACCTGTAATATTTGCACTGCAGTTCTGATCTACGACCGCATCACAGCAGTGCCAATATTACAGATTATAGCACGAACCTCGAGTGTATTACTGCTTAATTTAATTCTTCATAAAAAGTAAATAATTCACTCACCAGAAGCTCTGACGGCGTCTGCGGTTTCGCCGGGCTCTCCGGTACCGTATTTATTCTGAGCCATGACTCTGAAGCAGTAAGATCTTCCCGCCTCCAGACCTTCAATCTTAAAGTACGGTTTGGTGCAGCCGGTGGAAACGATAGACCACGCCTTCCTCTCTGCATCTCGCTTTTCCACCACGTAACCGGTGATCTCACTTCCTCCATCGATCAGCGGCTCGTCCCACAGGATGGACGCACTGTCCTTCGACGCCTCCTTCACCATCAGGTTCAGCGGAGGTCCGGGAGTGTCTGCAGTGTGGTGAAATAAAATTAAATTAAACTAAACATAAACTGTAGAAAACCTAAGTATATTTCCATTGTAATTAAGCTATTATATTTAAACCCTCCTATTATGTTCAGATTTCAGGAACCGTAATGGTGTTCCCGGGTCAGTTTGACCCAGTAGATGTTTACTAACCCTTTTTTACAATGGTTAAAACATATTGCCAGCTAAAATATAAAGATTAAGAAATATATATCTTATACATCTTAACTAAACAACTCAAGAAGTAGATTTAAGGATTTTTTTAATGTTTTTTAAACATCACTTTTAAAACACTTGAAGTATATTTTGTAAATTTAGTACTTTGCTTATACACCTTAGTGCTACTATATATATATATTTTATTTTTTTTTATTTTATGCCAAGACATATATTTTCTATCAACACATTGTTTAATTTAAAGCATATATTGCAGAACAGGAGGGTTAAGTATATGCTTTTAAATGCTTATTTCCTACAACTTCTAAATTATATTTAATGGCAAGACATATATTTTCTATCAACACATCACTGTTTAATCCAAAGCATATTGCTTAAAATACATTCTATGTAAATACAGAGAAATTATACTTAAAGTGTATTTTTGTTTTTACATAAAACCACGAAACGTACCAAGAACTTTGACCACGACCGTGTACATCTTCATGCCGCTGACGCTGTCGAGGTTCAGGATATATTTTCCTGCATCGTATCGGTTCACTTTATCCACGCAGACCGTGGTGTCGCTGTCTGTGATTTTGATGACGATTCCTTGTCTGTCTTTAATGTTGGTGTTCATTTTGGCCCAGGTGACCTTCGGCGTCGGACGGCCTTTAATTTTAGCGTGAAGTTTCAGCCGAGCTCCAGCCTGAAGAACCACCACGTCCTTCAGCTCTGCGTCCAGTTCAGCTTCCGGAGCCACTAAAACACAAAATAATCACATTCTGATTCAGATTACGGAGAAATACGCTATTATTCAGGGTTTATACACGTTTTAACCACCAATACATTTACATGATTTTCATTTCATGACAATACGATTTTTAAAACATCAGTTCAAAACCTAAAATCAATTAAAACTATAATTAAAACTGATTGTAGTAGTTCTAAAATTAATCAGATAAAAATGTTGACAAACAATCTTTAATAATAAAATGTGTGTCAGATCCTAAAAGCTGCATTTTGTAGGCTTAAAATTACTAAATTTTTTTAATTACTTTGCTCAAAATAGATTTTCTTCATCGATATGTAGACCAAATTTGACAAATTTGATTTGACTTTTACAAAACTTTCTGGGTATTTTTTATTTTCCAAAACGAATCCAGGTCTGGAAATTTCTATTTTTAAATTCTACAGCTTTCATTCGTTCAAATCGAACTTCTTTTTTTTAAACATCATTTTTAGTTTTAGTTTTAGTTTTAGTTTAGTACCGAACACGTCCTTGACGACAGGTCTCTCTGGAACTTCGCAGGTCTGACTGAATCCCACTTTGTTGACGGCGCTGATGCGGAGCTGGTACTCGGATTTCTCCAGCAGGCCGCTGACGGTATAGTGCGTGTCCTGCAGGTTCTTGGGGACGTTACAGCGGATCCAGTCCGTCGTGTTCGTTCTCTTACACTCAACCAGGTACCCCAGGATCTCACTTCCTCCATCACTCGCCGGTTTAGTCCAGGATAAGCTGATGGTGCTGTTAGTCGTGTCGGTGACTTTAGGGGAAACCGGTGGACCAGGAGGATCTGTAAAAATTAAATTACCAAAAATTATGAGATTATAAGAATGTAGCTGCATCCCGTATCAAACCTTTATTCCTTTAACTCGGGAAAAACATTGAGGGTGAACCTGATTTACAATGTTGCAGAGCATTTACCACATCAAAAGGATGGAAAATATTTAATAATAAATTAGAAATAATGAGTAATAAAATAGTAAAAAAAAAAAAGAAGTACTAATTTTAAATCAACATTTAATATATCTGTTAAATATACCATAAAAAACAAATTGACACATAAAAAGTAAAAAATGTATAAAATATAAATCAAGTAAAAAGATATAAAAATAAAAAATAATAAAAGTAAAGTAAAAATTTTAAGAATGATAAAAAAGGATAAAATGAATAATAGAAACATTCTTTTAACATTGAACATTAGAATAAAACAATAAAAGTAATAAATAAATTCTACACTAATAACATGTAGAATTAGCTGATATTAGTTCATGCTTAATAATCTAATCTACTTAACAGGGTGCTATCTATAATTACTGTTTATAGTGCTCTATAAGAACTAATACAGCCGTTATTAATCGTTTACACATAATAGACCCCTAATTAAGCACCAATAACACTTATATAATAAACACAGATTAAAGCCTGATAATAAGTAGTGAATAAATCATTTACAAACGTCTTATTAAGGCTTTATTAAGCAAACAATAATAAGACATTAATAAGAGCCTAATTTGTGTTCATTAAAATAAAGTGTTTCCTAAAATGGAATTAAATGGAATTGAATTATCTGAATATAAACTCACAGATGGGGTCGAGGGCAGCAGCAGCGCCGGACGGGTCGCTGGGTTTACCGGGTCCGGCTCTGTTCACAGCAGTAACTCTGAACTCATACTGAGCTCCTTCAGAAAGACCCGCCACCTCCAGAGATCTCTCCAGCAGCGGCTTCCTGTTCAGTTTAGTCCAGTTCACCTCTTTAGTCTCGCGCTTCTCCAGCATGTAGCCGAGGATGGGCGAGTGACCGTCCTCCGCCGGCTCCTTCCAGCTCACCGTCATCTTCTCTTTCGTCACGTTCGTAATGATCGGGGGATCACACGCTCCGGGAACAGCTGCACATATATTACATATATATTTATTTACACAATTACAACATAATATACTACAATCATATATATACAGGTCTCAGTAACCCTTTCAGATCCTGCATCCATTACAGTGGAAATCACATATTTTCTACTAATACTTTTTTTAATAATCTGTTGCACACAATGCTAATTAAGACCATGCTTCAGCCAATGAACATGTTTAAAAGCCAATGAAACAGTAGCTTAGCCCCGCCCACTGCACTGAAAAAAAAAAAAAAAGGTGTGGAAGCACAATAGCACCAACGAAGCAAAGTACAGTACTGTATATATATTTAAAAATATATATATATACCAAACAAAGTATACTAAGTAATACGTGTGCTACTTCTAGTAAAAGACAGGAACAAGAAGCATATATATATATATATATATATATATATATATATATATATATATGTACTCTAATGTAAATATAGATCACATATATTTATATTTATCATTTTTAGATGTATTATAATTTATATTTTTACTGTAAGCTCACACTTAAAATATGGGGTTAAATACATGGAAAAGTAGTTTAAGTGTTTAAATATTACTTAAGTATATTTAATCATCTTTATATTTTATTATTACAGTATGTTTACTGTTCTGTTCTAGAGATGTTTAATGATATAAAATGGTCAATATCGAATATAAAATAAAAATAAAAATGTTAAAAACAGGCTTCTAATACAAAGTACACAACAAAAATCACTAAGGTTCCTCCTAAAGGTTCTTCCTCTTAAATTTAAGGGAGTTTTTCCACAATAATCAGCATCTCTGTGGTTCTGCTAATAAGAGGCGTGGAGCTGTTTTTTTTTTCAGTAAAGCTGATTTGTGAAATTTCTGTTTGTTAAAATGTGCTCTATAAATAAAATTTAATTGAATTGAACTTAATATAATTGTTATATATATAATTTGTTAGTTTGTGAGTTTTAAAGTCTTTTTTGTGTGCATTACAGACAGAAAATAGCATTTTTATATTTTTCCATCACTAAAATATAATAATCCAGGTCTGAAAGGGTTAAAATGAGGATGAACATGGTCTTACTGAAAGGATCCTGAGCGATGACCAGATCGGACAGCGTGGCGTCGCCGGCGCCGAACCGGTTCTCAGCTCGAACGCGGAACTGATACTCGTGTCCCGTGATCAGACGCTCCACAGACAGCTCCAGCTTATCTCCACTGACTTTAGCAGAAACCTGCGCCCAGTTCGGCCTGCTGGTTTCACGCTTATCCACAATGTAATTGGTGACGGGAGAACCGCCGTCCGCCAGCGGAGCCGTCCAGCTCAGCTTTACACGGTCAGACAGAACCTCGTCCAGTTTGATGGAAGCTGGAGGACCAGGGACGTCTGTAAAAAGAAAAGAAAAGAAATTATATAAATTAAAATCAGTGTATTTTTAGACATTAGTGTCGTAAATTCCGTTTCTTGTTCTGAAATCTCGATAAAAACTCACCCAGAACTTTGAGCTGGATGTCTTCACTCTTGGAGCCGCTGGCGTTCTCGGCGAGAATGGTGTAAACTCCGGTGTGGAGTTTAGAAACGGCACCGAGGCTCACAGAGAACAGGTGTCTCTTCTGGGACAACTTCATGTCCTTATCGTCCTTCAGAACCTTCCCGTCTTTACTCCACGTCACTTTGGGCATCGGTTTACCGAAAACTTCGGCTTCGAGGACGACGTCCGTACCGGCTCTCTTCGGCTGCATCTTCTTCATCTGGATCGCCAGTTCTATTCTTGGAGGAACTGTTAAAAATAAAAATAAAGAAAAGTTAGAAGCTGCAAATTTCTAAAACTAAAACACAGCAGACTGAATGAATTTTTAACTGATCATGGAAAAGAAACGTACCATTCTCAGCAGATATCGTGATGGGATCTGTGATTTCAGACGGCCGGCTGAGGTTCACGGCGGTTTTGGCGATGACTCTGAACTGGTACTGAGCTCCTTCATCCAGCGCGGTTACGGTGTATTCTTCACGAGGGACGTTCTGGCTGCTGGTGTTGCACCGCATCCATCTGTCTCCAGGAACCTTCAAAGCTTCAACGTAGTACCCGATGATCTTACTTCCACCATCGTTCTTGGGTCTGGCCCAGACCAGTGAAACTGTGCTCTTAGTCACATCCAGCACCTCCGGTTTACCTGGTGGATCTGAAACACAATCAAACACCAGAGATTAAGTAAATTTGCAAATTTACGACGCAAATTCAAACTTTCAAATCAAACCGAATCGTACGCATTATCTTACCGACTGGCGTTCTCGCTGTAACAAAGTCCGATTTCTTGCTGGGTTTTCCCTGCCCGGCGCGGTTGATGGCGGAGACTCTGAAGGTGTATTCCAGGCCTTCGATCAGTCCGGCGCACGGATACTCGGTTGTACGAACAACTGAATCGTTAGCTTTAACCCACAGGAGGCTGTTCCGCTCTTTACGCTCGATGTAGTATCCGGTTACGGGGCTGCCGCCGTCCGACTCGGGCTTATCCCAGGCCACGAACATGCAGTCCTTATTCGTCTTTGTGATGCGGAAGTTCAGAGGTTCACCGGGAACATCTGAGGATAAGAAGAACCATACAGTGTGATGCTTCAGGAACCAGAAGATAGACTGTTTTGAAATAATAATAATAAATGGTGTCTGGTAAGAAACTCACCGAAGGGGAATTTGGCGATCATCCTCTCGGACGAAATCGGGTCAGAAATACCGAAGCGGTTCTCAGCACGGACGCGGAACACATACTCTTTTCCGGGGATCAGTTTTCCGAGTCTGCAGCCGGTTTTTCCGCAGCTGGAGACGGCGGTGACCCAGTCCCCTCGGCTCACATCGCATTTCTCCACCACGTAGTTGGTGATGTTGCTGCCGCCGTCCTCCAGAGGTTTGTTCCAGGAGAGTGTGCAGGCGTCCGAGTCGATGTCGCTTATTTCAAACGGAGGCTCGGGTGGGCCGGGGATATCTGCAGAAATATTTCATATAAACATTTACCGACATTGTCTATAAGGGACCATTCAAATAAAGTGTTACCTGCTCTTTACTAATCGTGATAGAGAATTAATAAAATAAAAATCGATTGAATTCTCACCTCTAATTACGATTTTCATGACCTCCTCCACCTTGGCGGAGCTGTTCTCGGCGACAAGGCTGTACTGGCCGCTGTCGGTTCTAGATACATCCTTTATAATGAGAACACACATGTTCTGGGACTTGTGCACCGCCAGGCGGCTGGAGGACACCACCTTGTCCTCGCCTCGTTTCCACTGGCACTCGGGCGCCGGTTTACCAGATACCAGAGCTTCAACCCTCACCTTCGCTCCAGCCTTCGCCGTGACCGTCTCCGGCAGGATGATCTTCGGCTCAACTGGGGAAAAAAACGGTACATTTGAGCAAAATACGTATTTTTGAAATTAAAAACGCAGCATAAGCACTGGATTATATTTAATAAATGTAATAAATAAACGAATATATAAAAACAGTAACTCACGCATTTGTTCTTTGATCTCGAACGCCTCTCTGGTTTCGGTGGGAAGACTGGCTCCCATGGAGTTTCGCGCCGCGACTCTGAAGCGGTACTTCCTTCCCTCCTTCAGTCCGGCGATGGAGATGAACAGATCTTTAACCACGGTATACGGTGTCCATTCTTCCTTCTTCTCCTCCTTTGGCTCCTCCTCCTCCTCTACTGGTGGTGGTGGTGGAGGTGCGGTCTCTACAGCCTCGGCTTTAGGCTCCTCCCCCTCGGCGGGCGCCGGTTCGGTGGGTTCTTTGGGTGGTTTGGGTTTAGGAAGCTCGAGATAATCGATGATGTATCCGTCGATCTTAGATCCACCGTCCCTCATCGGTTTCACCCAACCGATCTTCGCACTGTTCTTAGTGATCTCCAGAACATCCACCTTCTGAGGGGGGTCAGGTTTACCTGTAGAGGAAAACAAGAAATAACGTTTAGCCAAACCTTTATCAGCCAAATTTCATTTTTAGTCATTTATTTCTGCCTTTCACAAACACAAAATTTCATGAAACTTAATCTTTTTGAACACTGTAACAAAAATCTGATCTGGTAGAGTTTAAGCTACGTTTGTTTCAATAAAAAGTTAAAAAGTTGCCATAGCATCTATGTGTTTCGGGTCATTGTCATGCTGGAAGACCCAGCCAGTACTTATTTTCCCCAGTGTGTGTGTATATATATAATGCTTAGTTAATGTATGTAACTAAGCAGGTTGTATAATAATAATTCAGTGATGTAGTAATATATAAATAATCTTCAGTAGAAAAACAGTTTATAGTTTATGGTATATATATATATGTATCACTTACTGATTGGATCAGAGGCTAGGTAGGATCTGGGTGTGGGTTTGGGAACTCCGGGACCGTACTCGTTCACCGCCGTGACTCTGAAGTAGTACTCGGTTCCGGGTACGAGGTTGCTGACTTTAAGGGTGGTTTTATCCACGCTGGCTTTAACGGTGGCCCACGTCTTACGATCAATCTCACGCTTCTCTACGATGTAATGAGTCACTTCACTGCCGCCGTCGTTTTCAGGTGGAGACCAGGTCAGGTTGCAGGACATCATGGTGATATCTGCTGCCTCCAGGCCGACCACTGGTCCGGGCGTGTCTGATAAAATCAAAAACACAGTTTTATTAAAAGGTAAATTCTTACTATAAAACACTGAAATAAAATAAAAGTGAAGGCAGCGTGAGCTGTGCGTACGTACCGAGGACTTTGACGTTGACGAACACGGCCTTTTCTCCAGCGGGGCTGGAAACGGTCAGCGAGTATTTGCCGGAATCGTCGCGGGTGGTGTCGGAGATGACGAGGAAGGTCATGGTGTCGATGACGTCCACGTGACCCTTCTTCACCACGTTATCGAGTCCCATTCTTCTCCACTGAACTTTAGGGGGCGGGCGTCCTCTCACGGTCGCGACTAATCTGATTGGGCATCCAGCTCTGACTGTCAGACCCTTCTTCAGCTCCGCATCCAGAGTAATTTCAGGACTCTCTGTTTTTGGAGGGGAAAATATAATGAAGATATATTTAATATGAGGCTTTGTATTGTTAGTATCTGGTATGAATAACTTGCATATCACTTGAGGGAGCTCAGTTTTCTTGGGTATTATGTTCAGGTATAATTGTTTTAAGCTAGCAGAGATGATTTTACAAATACGAGGAAATAGGGAAATGGGAACATTTACTGAAAACTGGTTAAAAATCCCTGGTTTTGCACCGGAATCGTATTTTCAGTAGATATGGTGTTCTGGGATCCAGTTTTTTGCTAAAACGATCTAATTTCACCATGCCTGCAGATATCTAACTCCAACTCACCCAAGATATCCCGTGGTGAGACAGCTCCCTCGAGGTTAGTCGGTTGACTCAAGCCGATCTGGTTTTGAGCAGAAACTCGGAATTCGTATTCCAGCTTCTCATCCAGGCTTGTGACCGTAAACTCGGTTCCGATCAGCTGAGCAGCAACGTTGCATCTCTTCCATCCTTCTTCTCCCTTCTTGACCGTACCACGAACTCGGAGCTCCACCACGTAGCCGATGAGTGGAGCGCCACCGTCATAAGTGGGTTTCGTCCACCCAAGAGTGATGGAGGTCTTGGTACTGTCAGCAACCTTCAAATTTCCAACTGGACCAGGAGGACCTGAAAAACACAGACATTTTTGGAGATACTAGTGAGAAAACTGTGGCAAAAACTGTGTAATTTTATCTAATTTTGGTGGTACGTTGAGTTCTTATACACTCTCATACATACCAACAGGATCTCTGGCCGTGTAGGTTCTGGACGGCTTGCTTGCGTCGCCGAGTCCGATCTCGTTCTCAGCCTTGACGCGGAACTGGTAATCATGGTTGGGTAAGAGCCCAGTTACGGTCATGTGGTTTCCTGGAATCAGAGCTTTACTAACTGGAGTCCACCTGACTCCGTGCTCTTCTTTCTTCTCGAGGATGTATCCAGTAATGGGTTTTCCACCATCATTATCAGGAGAGCACCACATAACGGTCATTTCGTTCTTGGAGATTTTGCTCACCTCTGGAGCGTCTGGTGGACCGGGTCTACTGAACTGGGTTCTCGCAACGATGGACTCTGTTTCAACAGCAGGACCGGCTCCCATCTTGTTCTCTGCTCTCACTCTGAAGATGTATTCGTTTCCTTCAGTAAGACGAGTCACGTTAGCAGAGTTGGTCACGACAGCAGAAGAATGGACTGACCAGACTCCTCTCTTCGTCTCGCACTTCTCAATAATGTAGTTATAAATCTCACATCCGCCGTCATCCTCAGGGATCTCCCACGCCAACTTGCATCTGTCCACGGAAATGCCAGACACCTTCAGGTCTCTAACAGGTCCAGGTCTGTCGAGGACGTTGACCTTCGCTTCGGCGCTGCTGCTTCCAGCGGCGTTTGTTGCTGTGATGATATATTTTCCAGTGTCTGTACGTCTTGCGTTTGTTAGCAGGAATTTAGAGAAGTTCACACCACTCTCCACTTGAAGGCGTGGGCTTCTGATGACGTCTTCTTTGGCACCTTCTTTGGACCATTTGACCTCTGGTTGTGGTTTGCCTTTAACCTCCGCTTCAATTGGAATGGAATCTCCCGATTTAACAACCAGAACGGCTTCCAACTTCACCTTTACTTCTGGAATCACAAGTTCTTCCTTTACAAGAACCTCTCCAGTAGTCACCCAGTTACTCTCCCCACCTTCGTTCTTGGTTTGGACTCTGAATTGATAGATTTGGTTCTCGATACATCTGTCTGCCATGAAGTACGTTTCTTTAATCGCGCCCTTGTGGACTCTTTCCCATTCGTCTGCTTCCTTCGGTTTCTTTTCAACGTGATACGCAAGATTGCGGCTGCCGCCGTCGTATTCTGGCTTCTTCCACTTCAGGAAGACAAACGTCTTTCCGATCTCACTGATGTGGAAGTTCTCAGGCTCGCCAGGTTTCTCCACTGGATCCACGGCGAGGACCGGTGCCTTCGATTCGGTGGCCGGTCCAAGGCCGATTTTGTTCTCTGCGCTCACGCGGAAGAAGTATTCGCAGTTCTCGAGAAGTGGAGCCTTGATAAGACGCTTAGTGCAATCAGACGAAACGAGGGTCCATCCTCGCTGGCTGGGCTGACGGCACTCAATCTTGTAGTTTGTAATTTCAGTGCCACCGTTATCCTCTGGGTTTTCCCAAGAGACCATGCAGGAGTCTTTGGTGACATATGCAACCTTCAAGTTTTGGCAAGCTCCAGGAATATCAAGAACATTGACGATGATTGTAGCCTGTGCCTGACCGCTGCTGTTCTTAGCTTGAATTGCGTATTTGCCGTAATCTGCTCTTACGGCTTCCTGAATAACCAGCTCACAGAGTGGATAGTGGTTGTTCATCTCCGTACGCTTGTCTCTGCCTAAAGCTCTTGCGTCTTTAGTCCAGGTGATTTCGGGATCAGGTCTACCCTTAACTCTGGTCACCAGGCTAATGATCTGTCCGGCACGAACCGTAACCAGGTCACGGCAAGCGACGTCAACGGTCACCTCAGGAGGAACGAGGATGTCCTTAGCGAGCACTGTCTCTGTCAGCTCTCTCGGCTCTCCATCCCCGACCTTGTTAGAGGCTCTAACGCGGAACCTGTACTCGGAACCTTCGATAAGGCCTGGTACTCTGAAGGCGCAGATCTTGATGAGATCCTTATTGATTCTCTTCCACTCTGCAGAACCTGATTTCTGGACCTCAACAACGTAACCCAGGACAGGGCTACCGCCATCTCTATTAGGCTTGGTCCATACTATATCAGCATACGACTTGCTCCAGTCCTTCAGTTTGAGGTTACTTGGAGGTCCTGGAGGAGTGATTGGGCGAGTGGCTTTTATTGGTTCTGAAGGATAGGATGGCTCACTTACGCCAGCAATGTTCTCAGCGAAGACTCTGAACTCATAGCTGTTGCCTTCAAAGAGTCCTGCGACGCGGTATCTCAGATCCAGGACTGGTGTTTTGTTCACACGGATCCATTTACCGGTCATCTCCCTACGTTCAACGATGTAACCGCTGACTGGACTTCCACCATCGGTTTCTGGTGCCTCCCAGGAAACGGTCGTGGCGTTCTCAGTTACATCAGAGCATGATGGTGCCCCGGGAGGACCTGGTGGATCGAACATATGCTTAGCAATAGTTGGAGGACTTTCGAGAGCGGCACCGATGCCAATTTTGTTCTCAGCACGAATGCGTACGACGTATTCACGACCCTTCTCTAGACGTGGAACCTTGGCTTGTGTGCTTAAGCTTCCGGAGCTCACGACCGACCACGGCTCCCAAGGCTTCTTGACGTCCTTCTTCTCAATGACGTAATTCATCAGCGGCGTACCGCCGTCGTCTTTGGGTGCACGCCACTGGATGACCATGTGGTCGGGCGTAACTTCGAGGATGTTGACAGGGCCGATCGGAGGGCCTGGGAGATCGAGTACGGTTAAGTGAAGAGCGACCGACTTGCTTCCGGCAGGATTTGCGACGGTAAGGATGTATTCTCCACCGTCTGTTCTGGCACATTCGCTGATGCTTAGAACCGTTGAAGTTCCTTCAGTTTCAACCTTGAATTTGCCCTCGGTTTTGAGCTCGTTTCCGTCACTAAGCCACTTGGCGGTTGGGACTGGTATTCCTTTCATGACAGCGGGAAGAACGATGGTAGTTCCAGCTTTTACAATCAGACCCTCAATAAGCTTCACGTCAACTTCGATAGAAGGCGCCACTGTAAAGGAAATGGAACAACGTGCATTAAATATAGTTATCTTTTTAAAATTGAGAATTATTGGATGATATAGAATTTAAAACAATGTAATAAATCTTACAGGTCTTCTCCTGGCAGGTAATCGGTATGCTGGTGTCCGGGCGGCTAATGCCAATGGCGTTCTGTGATTTTACACGGAATCTGTAGGTCTTTCCTTCTACCAGTCCAGTGACGTGACAGTGAGGATTACTGACGGTTTTGAAGGAAACCCAGTCAGTGGCTCCATCCTCCTGATACTCAACAATGAATCCGGTGACCTCACTTCCTCCGGTGCGTTCAGGCCACTCCCACGCCAGCCATACTTCAGTTTTCTCGGCATCTACATGGTGCAGGTTCTTGGGAGGGCCAGGAGGATCTGCAGATCATAAAACAGTAATATATCAGGATTAGGCATTCAACAAAATTAGGATCAAATTGTGGAGATTTTAATCTGGAAACTTGGAATCTTTGCTTTTTTAAACCCAAATCTTAACCTAATCTTAAAGTGACAGTCTGTAGGTTTTGGACTTGTAGAGACCTCCCTAAAGAGGATGTGTGTTCACATTGAGTCATGCAGAAAACATGAAATAATCTATAATAATCAGTCTTACTTACAATTTTCACCTTATTTTAAGTAATTTGAAACAAAATAAGCACAAACCCAGTCATTTACCTTATTTATTCTGATTCTTGAGTCCAAGTATAAATCAATAAATCAGTGATTGTTGCTTGATTTTACTCTAAATTCACTCAAATTGAGACTTTGAGATTAAACTTAATTTAAGAAATTACTAAAAAATGCACTTAAGCCACTGGTGTATTTCTTACTTAATATAATCATATATGTCTCATATATATATATTTAGATATATATATATTCAAGTACCCAATAAAACTTTTTTTCTGATAAGATTATTTATCTTAGTAATTATTGTGTAAGTGTGAGATTATTTAGCTAAATCAGTCTAACTTTTCATTTTCATCATATTTAAGCAATTTAAGTTTAAAATACGCACAAAAACGTCACTAATCAAGTTATTCTGATTCTTATGTCCAAATTGAAATCAGTAAATCAGTGATTTTAGTCTTACTTTACCTATTTTTAAACTTTGTGGTTGAGCTTATTTTAAGAAAACTTTAATAGTAAGTTATATATAGGTATAAAAGTAATATAAGTATATTTTCTCAAGTTTTTGCAAATGGATATTTCGCAGATCATTACATTTTTAGAATTAAAGAAATATTTTTCTGTGCAGGAAGGATTATAGAAGCATATTGATGATTTTTATTTTAATATTAAAATGTTTCCTCCTCTACTGATTTCAGTTTAAAGCTTTAAAAGTTGTAAAAACTCACACAGAGGATCCACAGCTTTGACGGGTTTGTTGGTTTCTACGTAAGCGCTCCTGCCAAACTGATTCTCGGCGGCGACGCGGAACAGGTACTGAGTTCCCTCCATCAGGTACAGAGCCATCAGACTCAGCTTTTTACAGGAAGCGCTAACCGGGACCCATTTCTCCGCCGCTACGTCCTTCTTCTCCACCACGTAGTGAGAGATAACGGCTCCACCGTCGTCCTCCGGCTTCTGCCACGTCAGATACGCCGACTCACTCGTCACCTCAGAGATCGTCAGGTTACGCGGCGGCTTCGGCTTATCTGAGCAACAAACACACACAATTACATTTATTACACACACACATAAACACACAAACACATAGACTGATTTTCTCAATATATATATATATATATATATACACAAAATTGAATATGGTCCTGTTCAATTAACATATGTTATTAATAATATCATTTTAATAATATAATTAAAGTATTTATCCCAGTAATAAGATTAGAGTTTTAGCTTGTAAAATTCCAGATCGTATTAGAATGAACACAAGTAAACATAAATAGAGCTGAAGGGACATATATCACAATACATGTGTTACAATACAATATATCACAATGTAATGGGATTTTTTTTTTTAATCAAATTTTAGAAATAAACTTGTAGTTTGAAAAAAACAAACAAAAAAAAAAATCCAATCAGAACAGTGGGACATAACAACAGAATACAACACTGCTATATAGTGGGCGGGGCTTAAACACAACACTAAATGAAACCAATTTTTATATCTAAACTAATAATTAAAAATCAAAACTGTGTTTCTGAGAACTGATACAACTGATACCAAAGCAAAATCAATATCGATATTCTCTTATCCCTCAAATTTACACAGTAAAATACAGAAAAACACTACTTTCTGTTTGAATGTTTTTCGTATTTATTGCATTTATTGTAATATTAGTGTTTTTCAGAGCTAAAAACACTTACAGCTCAAAAATGGAGATAAGTTTCAGGCAGTATTTTACACTAAAATATAAATGAGAAACATATATAAAATATAATACGCACCGAGAACGAGCACGGTGCAGGTAGCGGTTTTGGTTCCGGCGGCGTTCTGGATGGTGATGGTGTAATTGCCGCAGTCGGCGCGAGTGCTCTTCTTCATGTGCAGTTTGCTGCCGCTCGCCGTGACCTCGAGAAGACAGTGAGCGGGAACATCTCCATCGTTCTTCTTCCAGGACACGGTGGGGATCGGCATGCCTTTGATCTTAGCGCTCAGCGTGATATCGGTTCCGATCATGGCCAGATGATCCCGCGCCATGTTAGCATCCAGCAGCAGCTCCGGTTCCTCTGCAGACGAAAGAGACGGGAAATTAACAATTAAAACCGATATTAATAAACTGTAAATCATTCAGATATAAATATATCAGAAATATATCAGAAATATATCAGAAATATATCAGAAATATATCAGTAATCACCGAGTCTGTCGTGAACTTTAACCGGTTCTTTAACGTAAGCAGGTTCGGATTTTCCCGCCGCGTTCACCGCCATGATCCTGAAGGTGAATTCTCCGCCCTCGGGGAGGTTCTTCACCACGTAGTTGGTGTCTGGGCACGACTCCGGCGTCTCATTGGCCGGGATCCACTCGATCGCTCCGGGTTTCTGATACTCAATCAGATAACCGAAGATTTTTCCTTTGCCGTCGTGGCGAGGAACGCGCCACTTCAGACTCACCGAATCCTTGGTCTTATCGACGGCCTCCGGCAGCACCGGAGGACTGGGCAGAACTGCAACCAGAAAAAAAAAACATTTTTTTTAGGAAATATAATTTGTATTATATGTATATATAATAAATAATATATAATATATTGCAAAGCAGTTACAGAAAAATACATATATAATATGCATATATGTTTTAACAAAGCATGATCTTTTGGTTTGTAGGCATGTAATATTTAGGTATCTAGTGATATAGCTATTATTAATAACTGAATTATTTCTACAATATATTGTGCCAGAATTTTTTGCAATAAACAATATTGTTGGCATTTCACAACAGTATTTAATTTTATTCAACAGACATATTAATAAAAGAACAGAATGGTAATGCTAAAAAAAGGCTAATACTATTTGGACACACCTTAAATTCAGTGTTTTTTTCATTGTTTCAAAATGTTCTGCATTGTAGATTAATACTTAAATCATCCAAACTATAAAATATATATATATATATATATGGAATTATTTAGTAAAGAAAATAATTTAAGAAAAAGTGAAGGTCAGTCAATCCGAAAAGAAGAACTTTAAAAAACTTTTAAAAAGGATTCCTTATGTGTTCCTTTATAGTGTGTCCAAACTTTACATAAGAAAATTAAATATTTTTAACTGTGTAAATTATTAATGTAATTAAATATGATAATATAAATAATTGCAATAAAGTAAAGGTTTTGTGTTTTAAGGTTTTTTGTGGTTTTAAGGGGGTTTAAGGGAGGGTCGTACCGATGGGATCCTTGGCGAGAATGGGTTTGGATGCAGGACTGGGGTCTCCGGTACCGATCTCGTTCTCCGCGGTTACGCGGAATTCGTATTCACACCCCTCGGTGAGCTCCAGCACTTTGTACTGGGTGGCGGGGTAGATGGTGTCTCTGGTGACTCGGGACCATCTCTTGGCCGAGGGCTCCTTCTTCTCCAGGATGTAGTTGGTGATTGGTTTGCCTCCGTCGCGAGGGCGGTTCCAGAACACCATGGCCGAGTCGTGGTACACTTCTTTAACCGTCGGCTGCTCCGGCGCCTCGGGTACGCCTGTAAATATGATTAGATAATAAAACACACGGTATTAAAGACCTGCGATCTGATAATCCATAACCCTCTTCACCTCTTTTTTAAAACGTTACTCACGGAATCGGTCTTTAGCCTTCATTTCCTCCGACTCCAGCGGCTCGCTGATGCCGTACATGTTCTCGGCGCTGATCCTCATGATGTACTCACGGCCCTCCGTCAGCTTCGGCACTTTGCAGGTGGTCTTGGTGGTGGCGGACGTTACGGTCGTCCACATGTCCCTGTTGGTGTCTCTCTTCTCGATGATGTAGTTGGAAATTTCACATCCGCCGTTATCGAGAGGAGGCTTCCAGGAAATGACCATGTGATCCCTGTGAACTTCCTCGAAGACCACCGGACCCTCCGGCGGCAACGGGCGATCTGTAACCACACAAAAACAATCAGTTCTGTATTCTGAATAAAAAGCTTCCATTCTAGACAGTTAGCTTAGCATAGTTTAGCTACCCAGTCAACAAATTAGCGCCTCTCATCTCTCCATTATAGAAATTATATAAAACTTCATATAAAATTACAGCTTTTACCAAGATTACAGCTTTAAATATCAAATATTTCAGTTTCTTTGCTCTGCTAAACATGTAAATAAACCTGATTCATGTCAAATACATTTTAATAAAAAGCAATGCTATGATGTTTTTGAGTTCTCTACTGGTGGAATGGGCAATAACTTGTTATCTGAGCAGCTAAACTAATGTTATACCTACAAGATTAGCAGTTTTAATAAAAAGCTGATATGCAGTTTGTAAGTTTGATGTGCACAACTGGACTACAGAACTAGCAACTGGCATTTCTCTACTGATGAAATGGGTGTTAATGTGTTAGTTGGGTAGTTAAGTAGCATTTTGATTAGTAAAACATGACAGAACAGCCTTGCTAAGCTAAGATAAGCTATATGCTAAGTTGGCTTAGGTTTGGTTAGTGCTACATAAACCTGATGATCACAGATTTCTTGTGTTTAAACTGTTCTAGACAATTTCTTTCTCCAGTACAAAACTTAAATCCAGACATGGCTATACTGATGGAATGGGTGTTAATGTGTACTCATGTGTGCTAGGTAGCTCTGTTGATTTGTATTGCCTTATCATAAAAAATAAGAGAAAACATGCATTTGTGAATGCACAGAGTCACTAAGTAGCACATTTTGATACATAGAACTCCACAGAACAGCCTGGCTAAGCTAAGCTATAAGCTAAGCTAAGATAGGTTAATCTACGCTATAAGCTAAGCTAAAATATGTTAATAAAAGCTTTAAGCTAAGCTAAGATACGTTAAGCTAAGCTATAAGCTAAGCTAAACTATGAAAAGCCAGAAATTCAGTACCAAATACAGCGGAACAACAAAAAAATCGAAGAACTGCTGAGAGAAATGTAGAGTTAAACCCGTACCGACCACGGTGACGTTGCAGACGCCCTTGCGGGCGCCGGTGCAGTTCTCCACGGTGACGCAGTAGCGCCCGCTGTGCCTGCGCTGAGCCTTGATGATGCCCAGGCACATGGTGGTTAACGTGTTCTTGAACTGGATGTGCTGATCTGCTTTCAGCTCCTCGTCGTCTCGGGTCCAGGTGATGGAGGGAGCCGGTTTACCTGTGTAGCGTCCCTGAAGAGCGAAGCTCTCGCCCACGCGGATTATCACCTTATCACGGAAATCCAGCTCGATCGTAGGAGGTTCTGAAACGCGGGAGGAACGTGTTATAATTACGTTACTGTAATAAACACTGAATAAACTGAATTAATAATAATACATAATCATGATAATCATACCGAGCTCGTCCCTGCAGGTGATTGGTTTGGTGCTGAAGGACGGTTTGCCCTGACCGATCTCGTTAACGGCGCTCACGCGGAACTCGTAAGTCTCGCCCTCACGGAGACCGTCGTACGTGAACCTCCGGTCCATCAGGCGCTCCTTCGTCAGTCTCACGAACTTGTCCTTTCCGATTGGACGAGCCTCCAGGACGTAGGAGGTGACCTCACTGCCGCCGTCGCTCTTCGGGGGCTTCCAGGTCACGCTGATGTAGTCTTTAGTTACAGCCGTGACCTCGATCTCCTCCGGACGATCAGGAACACCTAGAGGAACAACATCCATAAATTAATCACGCACTCTAAACTACGGTAACATACAGCTCTGAGAAAAAATAAATCGCTTTTACCAAATTAAAAACCTCTGGAATATAATCAAGAGGAAGATGGATGATCACAAACCATCAAACCACCAAACTGAACTGCTTGAATTTTTACACCAGGAGTAAAGCAGCATAAAGTTATCCAAAAGCAGTGTGTAAGACTGGTGGAGGAGAACATGATGCATAAAAAAAACTGAGATTAAAACATAAAACTGAGGTCTGAAAGCTCTAAATGTAAATTAGAATTAAGAAATTAAATTAAATTTTGTAAATAAATGCTCTAAATGAGAATATTTTTATTTGTAATTTGGGAGAAATGTTGTCTGTAGTTTATAGAATAAAACAACAATGTTCATTTTACTCAAACATAAACCAATACGTAGCAAAATCAGAGAAACTGATTCAGAAACTGAAGTGCTCTCTTAGTTTTTTACAGAGCTGTATATATAGTATATATATATATCTTGTGATACTGTGAGCAATATAATATATATATATTGATGTTTAAACTGTTTACAGTTTGAGAAAACCCCTTTCTTATAGTATATAAAAACTATATTATCATATTATAAAAACACTAATGTGTAGAACACTGCTATGTAGTGGGCGGAGTTTAAACACAACACTAAAGGAACCACTTCTGACACCAATTTTCTACATGTAAACTAATATATACAGTAATAGAGTAAAGGAGTAAATCAGCGTACTGAGGCGTTCCTGGACGATGATTTCGCAGGCGGTTTCGCGGAAGGGTCCGACTCCGACGGCGTTCTCGGCGGCGACTCTGAAGAAATAGGCTTTTCCTAAAGTCAGATTACTGACGACTCCGCTCTGCCGCGCGGCGCTGTAGCAGCACGCCGTCCACGCCTTACGCTCCGCCTCTCGCTTCTCTATGATGAAGTTAGAGATCGGAGAACCGCCTTCATCCTCAGGGAAGAACCAGGTCAGCTTACAGGAATCAATGTTCAGATTTTCAGCAGCGAAAGGAACGCCCACTGCACCGGGAACGTCTGAGAAACAGCAACATCAGGGTTATAAACAACACCATCCTGTACTGATAGTAGAGAGTGTATCATATTTACCTTATATTTTCTGACAGTTTAAGACTTAAATAAAAAAAAAAGTATTTGTTTATATTTGCAGATACTTTCATTTTTGCATCTTGCTATAAAATGGAACAGTGGTATAATCTCGATGTTTGTTACAAAATGTAAAAAATAGCAGGAAAAGATTTAGTTTTTTACATTTTCCCTGAAATTCAGATTGTGATGATGAGAAATAAAAATATATATATATAATAATAATAATATAAAGTAAAAAAAAAAAAACAATAAAATAATACAAATAATGAGAACTAATTTCTTCTTAACTACACAAAATGGAAATAAATAAATATACAAATTATGAACTTTTACACCAAGCTTTATAGTTATTTAGCTTCAAACATCAAAAATGTGAACTGATATACTTAAACTGAGTGAAAGAATGGGCTTTTCAGAGTTTTTTAAAATGTTATATATTTGTTATATATAAATGTTATATAGTAAGAAAACTTAGATATTAATTACAAATATTTTTTTGTTTTTTAAAGAAATTCAAATTGTGGTGGGAAGAAATAAAAATAAATAAAAAAAACACATATTTCTTACTATACAAAAGTTTTACACCAAGCTTCATAGTATTGTCAAATTTAGCCAATTTATCAAACAGTAGGAAAACTGATGAACGTTTCACAGACTGTGATTCTCGTCTAATCTTCTCACAGGTCTGATTATCTATAGATCTGATTATCTGATTATCTATAGATCGGTTCTACTCACCCAGAACGTCTACGATGACGGATCTCTTGGACTCTCCGCCGGCGTTCGCGGCGGTCAGGCTGTAAACTCCCTGCTGTTTCCTGGTGCAGTTTTTAATCACCAGCGAGGTGCTGATGGAGGTGTTCTCCACCACGGCCTCCGGGGGCAGCGCGCCGTCGTCCCGGGTCCAGGTGATGGCTGGGGTGGGCTGGCCGGATACGTAGGCGATAAGGCGGATAACTCCACCCGCGTGAACCACCATCCTCTCCTTCATCGACACGTCCAGCTCCAACACCGGAGCGACTGGAGTAAAACACAAACAAATACAGCGTTAATTCTTAAAGTCGTGATGCGCTGTTCAATGAGAAGTTTTGGCAGGAGAACCGTGCCTGAAGCTCCTCCTCTTTCCAGTCTAACATCCTATCAATGGCCTGGATTCTCCAACATGTCGTTACGAGTTTTTGTAACTTAACATCGCCTTCAACCATCTCCTCCCTTTAACTCTGTTATCTCTGCAATCTCTCCCTCCTGACTCTACTTACTTCTACTTATAGAAGAGGAGGACACACTTTCTAGGACAAGCTGAAGCTGCTGAGTTTTTCCCCTTCAGCCATAAGCTAAAACTAGCTAAATTAATTAAAATACAATAAAAGTGCTGTTAAAACTTACTTATTTTATCTTTCATCTCCAGAACATCAGCCACCTCTCCTGGCTCGCTCAGTCCAGCAGCGTTGAAGGCCAAAACTCTGAACTTATAAAATCCGTTCTCTTTCAATCCAGAGACGACAAATTTCGTTCCTCTGATCTCAGTTTCTTTAGCCTGTAAACACAATAAATAAATAAATAAATGAGTACATAAACACAAGCAAATACACAAATACACAAAAATAAGATTCCACTTAAATTTTTTACCAAATTAAAACCTCTGGAATATAATCAAGAGGAAGATGGATGATCACAAACCATCAAACCACCAAACTGAACTGCTTGAATTTTTGCACCAGGAGTAAAGCAGCATAAAGTTATCCAAAAGCAGTGTGTAAGACTGGTGCAGGAGAACATGATGCCAAGATGCATGAAAAAAAAACTGTGATTAAAAACCATCAGGATTATTCCACCAAATATTGATTATTTCTGAACTCTTAAAACTTTATGAATATGAACTTGTTTTCTTTGCATTATTTGAGGTCTGAAAGCTCTGCATCTTTTTTGTTATTTCAGACATTTCTCATTTTCTGTAAATAAATGCTCTAAATGACGATATTTTTATTTGGAATTTGGGAGAAATGTTGTCTGTAGTTTATAGAATAAAACAACAATGTTCATTTTACTCAAACATAAACCTATAAATAGTAAAATCAAAGTGCGAACCTTCACCCAGGCTTCAGTTCCCTCCTCTTTGTACTCTACGTAGTAACCCATGATCTTGGAGCCGCCGTCTTTCAGGGGTGGGATCCACTCCAGATCAGCGGTGCTCTTCGTCCAATCAGTAACTTTAGGGGTTGGTGGTGAAGGAGGAGCTGCATCAACACAAGAAAACAACATTAAAGAGAATATTCTCTATTTTACTCCAATAAAAGCTTTTTTTCAGGTTCCTTAAGGAGCTTAAAGCACTTTAAGGGGTTCCTCTACAGCTGCTGCTGCTCACCGATTGGATCCCTGGCGAAGGTGGGGTCGGACGGCAGGCTGGGAGGTCCACATCCGGCGGCGTTGATGGCGGTGACCCGGAACAGGTACTGAGATCCCTCGATCAGCCCGGTCACGCTGTGGGACACGCCCAGGGGCATGGGCTTTATGGGGTCTCGAGTTACTTTATTCCAGCGTTTGGACGTGGTCTCTTTACGCTCCAGCCAATAACCGATAATCGGACTTCCTCCGTCTGATTCAGGCTCCTCCCAGTTCACCGTCATGGAGTCCAGAGTGACACTGGAGAGAGTGGGCTTCTCACACTGACCAGGAACAGCTGGAAAGATAAATAATAAATATTATTAATATATAATAATACATTTTATTTCATAGACGCCTTTCTGTCACTCAAGGACACCGTACAAAGAGTGTAAAATGCATAATAAAATAAAATGTGAGTTTATATATTAATGATATAATAATATAATATAATAATAATATACAATAAACCCGTTTTTATATTTTCTTTAGTAGCTCATAACTATTAAGATTTTAAGGAAATATGCTAAATGATGTGCTGTGCATCACAGGAATAGATTTATTTATTTATTTATTTTTTAGCTGCGTCTACTGCTGGCTTTGTTTCTGCTGAACAGGTAATCACTGAGCTTCAGTACTGTTGCTGACCATAGAGGAAATTGAACCCCTGTAGCTTGTAGCCATTTCGCTCGTATTTATCACTGATTGTTCCCTCAAAGATTTACTCTAGATATACTATTTACTATTTACCTTAATAAAAGGAATTACTTACTGAAAACGTCTCTAGCCACCTCCGGCGTGCTGTCCAGAGGATCTCCTACACCGTATTTGTTCTGAGCTCTGACCCGGAAAATGTACTCGTGTCCCGGCATCAGGTTCTCCGCTGTAAAGAGGCGTTCTTTAGGAGCACCCGGGATCGGAATCCAGGTCTTCCTGCTGACCACGCGTCTCTCGATGGTGTAGTTGGTGATTTTGGAGCCGCCGTCATCAATTGGAGGCAGCCAAGACAGCGTGATCGCTTCAGAGTGGATCTCCTCGAATTTGATTGGTCCAGAAGGAGGTCCAGGAAGTCCTGAAAGTGAAATTTAATTATTATTGAGTTTAAATGATCATAGTGCTTCAATAACCGTGATTCCAAAAAATGATTTCCCAAACTATGATTGATTATGTATTTGTCTAGTCTTTAAATACAATATTTAACTGATTTTGTTATAATATTCTATTATCGTTATGTGAGTGGTATTTAATGATCTTAAAATGACAATAATATTGTTAATCACAATCATTTCTTGGACAATATATATTATCCACAAAAAATAGGTTTTAAAACAGGTCTATTTACATCTAAAAACAAAATATGATATTTTCTTACACTCTAATCGTGTCGTATATCCTCATTACTCTGAAACCGTTTGGAACTGCCCAGCCCTAAACTGGATAAACTCTATAAAGTGTATAAATAGAGTTTTTTTGAGTTTTTCTTACCGAGGACGTTGAGCCTCATCTCCTTGGAGGCGGAGCCGAGGCTGTTGGTGGCGGTGAGGGTGTAGAGGCCGGTGTCGCCGCGTTTGCTCTGCTGGATCAGCAGGGTGCAGCTATCGTCCGACACCAGCTTATTAATGTGCTCATCATAAACCACCTCCACCTTATTCTCGCTCTTGTGGGGCGGAGCTTTCTGCCAGGTGAGGGTGGGGAACGGGCATCCCTTAATCTTAGCGATGATGCTGATATCAGACCCCTGTTCAGCTTCCATAAACTCCTCCAGCTCTATCACAGGAGCTCCTGAAACACACAGCAACACGATCATATAAAAACACTATATATAATCTGAGTGTTTAAAGAGAAATTACATAGAAATAGAGTTATTTCATCATTTATAATAATATATATAAAGCAACCAGCTAACAATGATGCTCAGTTACATTAATATTAGGGTTTTTAACATTAACTCTTTAACACAGGCGTTTTATCTGGAAACTTTAACGTGTTTTTACTTAAATAAACACCTGATCAATTTTAGAAAGTAAATTACTTTTAGTTTATGCTGTAATTTAGACTCTCGCAATTAATAATTAAGACTTATTGTAACCCTTACATGTGCTAACAATATAAATCTACATTTATTTTTGCCAAACTATCACTGATTTTTTTTATTTGTATTTATTATTTAACCATTTTTAATAATTACCCATTATTAAAAGCTTAGTCTCAAAGAAAAAAAGAGATTATCGCGATTGCGATATATATAATTTTTTTAACAACTGACACTAATTCATTAATTCAGTATTTTCCAGTATTATACATTATTTTAGAGTAATTTACAGTATTTTACATTATTTTACAGTATTTTATAGTATTTTACAGTATTTTGCAGTATTTCAGGGTATTATACATTATTTTAGAGTAATTTACAGTATTTTGCAGTAATTGACAGTATTTTGCAGTAATTGACAGTATTTTATATACTATTTATACTATTATACTATTATACTATATACTATTATATACAGTATTTTACACTATTTTACAGTATTTTATAGCATCTTACAGAATTGTATATCATTTTACAGTATTTTATAGTATTTTACAGTATTTTATAGTATTTTACAGTATTTTGCAGTATTTCAGGGTATTTTACAGTATTTCAGGGTATTTTACAGTATTGTATAGTATTTTACAGTATTTTGCAGTATTTTATAGTATTTTACAGTATTTTGCAGTATTTCAGGGTATTTTACAGTATTTTATAGTATTTTACAGTATTTTGCAGTATTTCAGGGTATTTTACAGTATTTTACAGTATTTCAGATTGTTTTACGTACTTGTCTGGTCCTTGATGATGATTGGTCCAGCAGTAGAGGAGGGTCTGCTGGCTCCGATTTCGTTTACAGCCTTCACTCTGAACTCGTACTCCGCCCCCTCGTGCAGATCCTCCACCCTGAAGCTGGTGGTGTCGATGTCCCGCCGGTTGCACTGCCTCCACGACTCCTTCTGCTCCCCGCTGGCGTCCCACCACAGCCGCTCCACGATGTAGTGCGTCACCGGAGACCCGCCGTCGTTCTTCGGCGGCTTCCACGTGAGACTCACGCTTCCCTTCGACACGTCCACGATCTTCACCCGCGTCGGAGCGTCGGGGGGATCTGCGGATAATCAATCAATAATCTGATCAATAATCACTATCAAACACTCTTAATAAATAATATACATAAAATACATAATCACACACAATTACAGCGTAAAGTACATTTCCAACATTCTTTAAAACGGGCTAAACAAACTAATTAAGTTAAAATACAGAATTAGTAAAAATAAAAATAAAACTAATATAGAACTGTTATTTAAAATAGTTAATTGAAAAATAAAAACTTTTGTAGCTATAACATTTAAATAAAAAAATGCAATTAATAATAATAATAAAAAAGTAAAACCAGAGAAAAGTGTAATTTTTTAATTTAAAAATAAAAATAAAAGTAATTTTTAAGTTTTGAACATGTGACATCTGATTATTTTTTTATATAAGAACTTTTCTAATTTAAAAATGCAAATCTATCTTCTGGATGTTTCACATCTGACCTAAACTCGTATTTGTGTTGAATTAAATAGAGTTAAATGTGTCTGTCTGAAGTTTTAATCTGTATAGTTAGTTTTATTTTTAGAGTAGTATAGTTTTAAGTTTTTACATTTTAAAATTAATTTAAATACATTTTAGTTTTACCCTGTCTCACGTTCAAAACACAAAAAATGCAAGTTTTAAATTTAGAAATGACATAATTCTCTGGTTTTACTTGCTTTGTTTATTATTTTTTTTTATTTAAAGATGGTGCTTCTTAATTTTAATGTGCACTGATTTGTTTTCTTAGTAAAAAAAATGATAAAGCATTGGCAAAAGTTAAAAGTTTATTCTTTTAAGTATATATATATCAGTGTTATATCAGGTCGGGGGGTGATGATACTCACGGATGGGGTCTTTGGCTCTGGTTCTCTGGAAGGTCTCGAGCGCCGGGCCCATGCCGAACCGGTTCTCGGCTCGGATGCGGAACAGGTAGTCCTGCCCCTCGATCAGGTCGGGGACGACCAGTGATTGGCTGGCGCAGGCGGGGTTCACCTTGGTCCAGGCTTTTCCCTCCACCGTCTTCTTCTCGATGAAGTAGCTCTTAATTCTCTCGCCGCCGTCGTTATCCGGCGGCTTCCACGTCAGCCGGCAGGTGCTCCGCGTGATGTCTGAGATCTTCAGGTCCTTCGGAGGTCCAGGTAAATCTGAGAGAAAAAAAATAATAATAATTTATTTTAATTTATTTAATTTTTACAGCTTTTTCTAGGAGTTTTGTTTTTAAGTTAGAATTGCAGATTTTAGGGCTGATTTTAGTGTATTTCTTACCGAGAACTGTCACCCGGACTTTCACCACTTTGGTGGAGGCCTGGTTGGAGGCGGTGATGATGTAGCGGCCGCTGTGGCTGATCTTACTCTCGGGGATCAGGACTTCAGACGTGTTATCAGTGGAAGAGATCTGTGGAATCATCATTTTTAATTTTTAATACAAACGGTACAATAAAGGAGCTTCTGATATGAAGATAATATTATTGATAATATAATAATAATCTTTATTTTTTATAGCACTTTTAATACATAAGACATGCAGATCACAGTGATTTACAGTGCGGAGCTAAAATATAGAGCAAAACAACTCATTTTAAAAAATATTAAAACTTAAAAAAATAAATAAAAGAGACCCAATGGATAAAAAAAGACAAAGCGGATCACTTAATTCAAGGGAGGGAATAAGAAAGTGTAGTAAAAACATAAAATCAGGAAAATTAGAGAGTCATAAATTGAATTAATTTGGAGAAATAGTTAATAAAATTAAAAGAGTCCAAAAACATATACTGTAAATAAATACAATACAATTAAATAAATACAATTAAAATAAAATGAAATATATGGAATTACGTAAAATATGCTTTCAGGTTAATTTTTAGCTTGAACAAAAATAAATGTTTTAAGGTTTAAAAGTGAAACTGCTTCTCTAATCTCTTTGTGGTTTTAGTGTTCCACAGTTTGAGGGTGTAGGTGGTGAAGGCTGATTTCCCAGATTTATTATTTAGGGGGACTTTTATTTTGGTACGTTTAAGATGCTATCGGTAGAGGAGCTGAGGGATCATAAGAGGGATTATACAGTATACACAAAGACAAGGACTTTAAAATTAATTTTAAAAGATATAAAATCTCAAAGCTAGTATTTCAGACAGGAATTCTCTTTTGTCTTTAGAATCCAATAACTATTTAGTTTAAGAAACGTGTTTTTAACGCACTGATTAATGATATAATTTTAAATAATGAAGGTGCTTCACCTCTGAATCCACTGGGAGGGTGTGTCTCTCGTTCTTCTTCTCTGTTTCCGCGGCTCCATCGAACTCCCAGGTGATGGTGGGGAGGGGTCTGCCGGTGATGGTTGCTGGGATTTTAACGGTTGATCCGGCGCGGCAGCACAGCAGATCCTGAGCCTTCACTCCCAGAGTGATCACCGGATCCTCTGTAGAATTTATATACACCAAAACTTTAATTCAGCAAATAATAAATAACACCACTATTATAGAGTTCAGTTACAGAAACATCAGAAACACTTTATTTAGACGGTCTATTGCTGATGCCTCAAACAACATTCAAATAAATTACTATTAAATGCAACTGAACTGTTAGTTGAATGTAACCCTAAACTCAACTCTAACCCAAACTCTAAACACAACTCTAAACCAACTCTAAACCCAAACTATAAACCAAACTCTAAATCCAAACTCTAAACCAACCTAACTCTAACCCAACTCTAAACCAACTCTAAACCCAACTCTATAAACCAACTCTAACCCAACCTAAGTCTAAGCCAACTCTAAACCCAAACTCTAAACCAAACTCTAATCTAACCTAATTCTAACCTAATTCTAACCCAACTCTAACCCAAGCTCTAAACCAACTCTAACTCAAACTCTAAACCCAACTCTAAACCCAACTCTAACCCAACTCTAACCCAACTCTATTTACTCTATAAGAGTACAGTGTACTGATTGATTACCCAGGATGTCCTTGACGATGGTGTCTGAGGTTCTGGGACTGGGTTCGGACTCTCCGGCGGCGTTCAGAGCGACGATCCTGAACCTGCACTTCTTGTTCTCCTTCAGGTTGGGTACGGTGTAGGAGGTGGAGAGGATGGGTTTATCCGGCTGATTCACTCTCCTCCATTCCAGCATCCCCTCATCCTGAACCTCCACCACGTAACCCTTAATCGGGCTTCCTCCATCCTTATCGGGCGGAGTCCAGGCCAGCGTCACGCTGCTGGAGGTCTTATCCGTCACGACTGGAGCGGCAGGCTGACTCGGAGGATCTACAGAACAAAAACACACAGAAGAACTTTCAGCTTCCTGCTCAAGAGAACAGCTTCCTGTAACCGTATCGGTAAAGCCAGCGGCGCTGGCGGCGTCGGTGCAGAACTTACGTCTCGGGTCGTGGGCGAACACGCACTCGGTGGCTTCGCTGGGCGGCCCGATGCCGGCGGCGTTCTGGGCCATCACGCGGAACTGGTACTCGGCTCCCTCCATCAGACGCAGGACGTTATACTCCAGACCCTTCACCGCCGGCTTGGTGACGGGGGCACGGTTAACCCGGCTCCAGTACACCGCTCCACGCTCCCTCTTCTCCAGCCAGTAGCCCTGGATGGTGGAGCCGCCGTTGTCTTTGGGAGGTTCCCAGGTGACCAGCATGGAGGAGCGGGTGTGGCCGATGATTCTGGGTCTCTGAGGCGGTCCTGGAAGACCGAACGGATCCTTCAGAACCACTTTCTCAGATTCACACCCGTCACTCACTCCATACTTATTCTCAGCTTTAATCTGGAACTGGTACGTCCCATAAGCCTCCAGTTTATACACCTGCAGGAACAGAGAGAGAGAAAAGATCAGTTTCAGTAACCCAGTAACAGTATACAGTTCAATAAATTAATCAATCAATCTTTTTTTTTTTACTCAAAAGTACATCGAGGGCGACCCTCATTTTTCCAAAGAAAACAATAACTAAATTTAATCAATTTAAAATTATAATAAATAAAACATAAAAAAAGAATCAAAAGATCAAAATAACTTAAAAAGAAATAGTACAAAATTATTAAAATATATATATTAAAAAAATAATAAAATAAGGAAAGAAATAAAAAGTAAATAAAGAACTAAAATGAAGTAAAACAGTTCCACTACAGCAGGACAGGGCTGCCACCACTTGACCCTACACATGGCAGTGGGAGCGGTTCCGGTCGGTACTCACCCCGTAGCGTCGGTCCAGGATGCAGCAGGTCAGCTGATCCCAGTCTGACTTCTTCTTACTGGCGTCTCTTTTCTCTATGATGTAATTGGTGAGTTCACTTCCTCCGTTGTCCTCCGGAGCGTCCCAGGTCAGATAACAGGACTCGGCTTTAATATCAGACACCACGATGTTCCGCGGCGGCAGAGGACGATCTGAGAAACCAGAACAACCAGGAAGGTGAGAATATTCACTAAAAATAATTTAAAAAGTAAAAAACTCACAAAGTAAATAACATACAGGCAAACAGACTGATATGGGCTTATATACATATTTACATTCATAATATTAATAATTCTTAATATTATAAAAACATATCAACAAAAGTAAAGTTAAAAACAATGACAGTGAAAAAAACAATATAGTTAAAATCCATTTATCAAATGATCTTTTAAAAATCTTTTATAATATTTTATATGTAAACATTTTTTGCCAATTGGTTAAATTAATTTTACACTTTTGTTTTCACTAAATCTTATTGAAAATTGACTCAGAATCAGAATTTTAGTAGAAAATGTTCTTCCCTAAACTACATGATAGTATAAAAGATATGGATTATTTATTATTATAAAGTTGTGTTAATCCTGAGTAAATCTGGAGTAAAGAGTAAATCTGGACTAAAGAGTAAATCTGGAGTAAAGAGTAAATCTGGACTAAAGAGTAAATCTGGAGTAAAGAGTAAATCTGGACTAAAGAGTGAATCTGGAGTAAAGAGTGAATCTGGAGTAAAGAGTGAATCTGGAGTAAAGAGTAAATCTGGAGTAAAGAGTGAATCTGGAGTAAAGAGTGAATCTGGAGTAAAGAGTAAATCTGGACTAAAGAGTGAATCTGGAGTAAAGAGTGAATCTGGAGTAAAGAGTAAATCTGGACTAAAGAGTGAATCTGGAGTAAAGAGTAAATCTGGACTAAAGAGTGAATCTGGAGTAAAGAGTAAATCTGGACTAAAGAGTGAATCTGGAGTAAAGAGTGAATCTGGAGTAAAGAGTAAATCTGGACTAAAGAGTGAATCTGGAGTAAAGAGTGAATCTGGAGTAAAGAGTGAATCTGGAGTAAAGAGTGAATCTGGAGTAAAGAGTAAATCTGGACTAAAGAGTAAATCTGGAGTAAAGAGTGAATCTGGTACCGAGGATCTCGACGCGGACGGTGAGCTGGCCGGTTCCGTGGACGTTGGTGGCGGCGAGTCTGTAGGATCCGGTATCTGCTCTCACGGTCTCGGGGATGGTGATTTTGGTGTTGATGGTCTGCCGGTTGATCTCCTCGGACTCGAGGCTCATGGTCTCGGTGGGTTTATCTAGAACCGTTCCGTTCTTCGTCCACTCGAACGTGGGCAGCGGGAGACCCACGATCTCGGCCGGGATATCGATCGCCGCTCCTTTCCTCACCGTGATGGTGTTACTCTTAATGTACTTCATCAGAGTCACGCTCGGAGAAACTGAACACAAAACACACACAAACACCAGATTATACACATTATAATAACATATATTAAATACATTATAAACCAGATATTTACACAAAGAAACAATTATCATTTAAATTTTAGGACTGCTTAAGGCTAAATTTTAAAATAGAAAAATTAGGTAAAAACCCCATTATTTATCTTTTCTATTTTTTATAGTATAAAAGAAGCTGTTCATTTCTGAATGTCAAAAAAAAACAAACAAATAAATCAATCTTTATTCCTATATCTACTTTTTATTTGTTGCAAAAATGGGAAATTTGTAAGATTTTTTTTGTTGTTTTTTGCTGGAATTTAGATTGTAAAAGGCAAAAATAAATAAATAAATAAGAAAAAAATAGAAAATAGAAAATTGAAACAAAATGAATAGAAACCCATTTCTTTTTTACTATTTCTTTTCTACTACCAACTGAGAAATAAAATAACAATCTACATAAGAAATAAAATAAAGGAAATTAGCACGAAGGTCTTCTTTCTGAACTTTTAAGACTAAATCTTAAAATGCTAAAAACTTCATTAAACTTATTATTTCTCCAGTTTTTTTACAAAACATGCAAAAAGATTTATCATTATTCTCCAATCTGAAAAACGTAAGAATAAAATAAAGCTTTAATTATTTACTCTTTCTGTTTTACTAGTGACTGAGAAATAAAATAAAGTCTATGTGAGAAATACTGATGAAAGGTATTTTTTTTTTACTTTTAATTTAGTGCAGATACTGTTTATTAATGAATAGTTATTTTTTATATGGCCCAATGAAATGATCCATTTGAACAAATATTTGGACACCCTTGAAATGTGTTAGAGAGGAATAAAGGCTGTTATATAAAGGAGGACAGTACGTACGCTCGTCGTCCTGGATGTGCACGTTGATGGGTTTGCAGGGTTCTCCGTCTCCGACCTCGTTGACGGCCTTCACTCTGAAGTCGTACATCATGTTCTCGTTCAGGTTCTCCAGCGTGATGCTGAGATCTTTACAGATCTGCCGGTTGGCCACGTCGTACTCGTCGCTGTCCTGCCGCATCTTCTCTACGTAGTATCCTCTGAGCGGAGAGCCTCCGTCGCTGCGGGGCGGCTGCCAGGCCAGCGTGATGGTGTTCTTCGTTCTGGAGGTGTAGTGCAGCTTCTCCGGGGCAGACGGGACTCCTGCAATCGAGAGATTGTGAGTCGTGCGTCATTCTGTTTTCCTCGTATCGTTTCTGTGTCTAAACATGAACAAGCTTTTTAAAAACCCACCTATAAAAAAACTGTTCTGAGTCCTGTACGTTTTATTCTGTGTACATTTTACTCCTTAACATCTCTGAATTACGAGAACGTTTAAGAGTTTAAGAGTCGTAATGAGAAAAATGCTGAGTTAGCTTTAAGCTAATGCTAACAGCGCAGCTACAGAGATCGGCAGAGGACTCTTTTCGACGCGACACCAGCGAACTCCGGCCGTAAGTTTACAGCATATTTACAATATATTTACAAATAATGAATGAACTGCTTTTACTGAGGAGATCTGAGAGAGTTACAGCAGCACAGAGTACCAGCTTTAAACACTTTTACACGCTGTTTTACCATTTATCCTCTTTATTATACAGTGAAATAAATAAATTACAGATGTTTGGTGTTTCTGGTTCGTTGTTTTAGTACATTAAGCCGCGTTAAGATTTGTCCTTATGATATGTTTCAGTGGAAAAAAAGAAACAAACACATTGAGCCTTTTTATATTAAGTATTTTAGACTCTGTGGTTCTGGAGTAACTCTGTCCTTCTAGTTTTCTTTCTCAACTTTTTCTTATTTTTATCTGCATTTTAAAGCTCTAACACAGAGGCTACACTGCTCAAAATCACCATACTGATGAGAGTTTCACCTGTTTTAACTCTTTAATGATCCTCTGTGAAGAAAAATAATGTGACGTCAGTTAAGCATTAGCTTAACGCTAGCATTTTCTGATTACTAACCTTAAAATCCAGTGTTGGTCAGGAGGTAAATGTACACAGAATAAAACACACGGGGTTCTGAACATATATATATATATATTTACCACAGAATGTGACGGAGGCCAGTTTCTAAAAACCCATTAAATTTTAATAAATAATAATTTTAAATGTAATAAATTAAAATTTTAACAAATATAATTTTATATTTGACTAAAATCAAATATAGGCATAAACAACATGGCGCCGACTACAAAATGACAACATGATTTCAGTGTTTTATTAAAATAAATCTCTAAAATAAGAATCAGATTTAGGTGTTTTTAAGGTGAAACACTGAAATAGATCTATAAATCTCTAAAATAAGAATCTGCTTGTTTTTTTATAGGAGTATAAAAGGTACCTAGCGGATCCACAGCCAGAACCGGTCCGAGTTCCACCGGAGCTCCGAGTCCGAACTTGTTCCTGGCGATGACTCTGAACATGTACTCCTCTCCCACCAGCAGACCCACGATATCACACTTACAGGACGCCGTCTCCAGAGGCTGCCTGTAGATGTGCATCTTAGCATCCTTTCTCTCCACCACGTATCCCATAATATCACTTCCACCGTTATCCACAGGATCCGCCCAGGTGAGGGAGATCATCTTCTTACTGACGTGAACAGTTTTCAGATCCACCACGGGTCCGGGAACATCTGCAGAACAAACAACATAAAATACAGTTCAAATAATGAACAGAACAACAACGAAAATCAATGAAATAATCAATAACAGCAGAGAGTTTCAAAAATATCTTCATAAAAAGATTTTTAATATAAACTTTCTAAAACCTAAATAGGTGTAAAACTTTGTTATTCATGTTTTTCATTGTGTAAAATAATACATACAAAAATATTTCTATTTTTTTCTCCACTCTGATACAATCCAACATATTTTTGATAAAAAAACGAAATTTAAAGAAAAATTAATAAAAATATTTTTTGCATTTTTATGAAATCCAGATTGTAAATAGATTAATTATTTACTTTTTCTTTTTTTAATAGCAACTGAGAAATAAAAGAGAGTATAATGAGAATAATTTCTTCATGAAAAGACTTTAATACAAATAAAAAAGTTTTACGCCAACTTTCTAAAGCCTAAATAGGTGTAAAACTTTGTTATTTATCTTTTTTATTTTCTCCATACAAAAAGATTTATGTTTATTCTCCGTTCTAATTGGTACAATCCAACATATTTTTGGAAAATGGAAAATCAGAGAAAAATGTAAGAATAAAGATTTTTTATTTTTTTACCTTTTTTGAAATCCATATTGCAAATCAATTTGATATTTACTTTTTAAAATGTATCTATTTATTTATAAAAAAGTCTATGTGAGAAAAAATTCTTTATGAAAAGGTTTTTAATACAAATAATTAAATTTTAATTTCTACTTTCTGTAATAAATTTAATCTGTATAGTTGAATCTGTGAGGTTTTTTCCAGGTTCAGTGTGAAACTGTAGTCTGATATAAGGAATATAATGGAAGCGTATATCGTACCCATCACGTCCACTTTGATGAAGGCGGATTTGGTTCCGCTGGTGTTGGTTCCGGTGATCTGGTATTTGCCGTGGTCGGTTCTCAGAGCGTTCTTGATGCTCAGAGTGCTGCACTTCCCCACCGTCTCGATCACCACGCGCTCCTGATCCGGCTCAGCGTCGTCTTTACTCCACTTCACCTCCGGAACCGGCCTGCCGACCACGAACGCCGGCACCCTCAGAGTCTCTCCAGCCTTAATAATAACACCGTTCCTCACCGAGATATCAAACTCCACTCCCGGAGCCACTGTTCACATAAAACACACCAAAAAACCACTTTATTAACCCAAATCTTACAGGAGAGAGCAGTTTTAGATCTTCCTCTTTAATAAGAAACTGTGGAGGAACCCGTTCTACAGGTGTAGGTGATAAAAACCCTTATTTTCTGCAGTAAAATAAAATTGTATTTAAATATTTAGCTTCTGTAAACTGCACTTAATAATAATCCAGATTTTAAAATAAAGACGTTAAAACAAGACAAACAAAATAAAACTAAAGGTTTGGAGAATCAAACATGAAAGGTTTGATTTGTATTCAGGAAAATATTGATTTTAAAATGTTTAAAAGTTCAGGAAAAAGATGATTTTATTCATTATATTTTGACATAAGCAGATTTATGTAAATATTTAGTTATATACGCTTCAATAGAATTATATTAATGATTTAGCGGGGTGTGATATCAGACACACAGCTGACTTTAATCAGAAACTGAATTTAATCAGGGAAAGAGTTTGCGTGTGTGAACAGGATCTTACGCTCGGGTTCTTTAACTTGAACCGGTTCGGTCATCCCCGGGACTCCGTGTCCGGCCTCGTTGACGGCGTAGACCCGGATGTAGTAATCCGCTCCCTCCGTCAGGCCGGTCAGAGTGTACTTACACTCCTTACACCTGAACTCAGTACTGCGCACCCAGTCCTTCTCTCCCACAATGCACCTCTCCACATGATACCCCAGGATATCCCCCCCGCCGTTATACAGAGGAGGAACCCAGGCGATGTCCACTGTAGAGTTGGTGGTGTCCACGATACGCGGCGTTGGGGGACCGGGCGGCACTGCGGAAAAACACAAATTAAATTAATTAAAAAAACAAAAACAGAATAATCATTTCATTTGTTTCTGTAATAAAGTATTTATTTTCTAAATTTTCATACGAACATTATTACATATTGCATTTATATAGAATTACAATAAATAAAACACCAATCAAGTATCCCTTATAAAATATAAATTTTTATATATATATATTTTTTAGCATTGATACATTCTCTTGTATTTTCTGACATATTTTTTTTCGTCTTTGATCGTCTACTTATCTACTGTATAGGCAAGCTATTACTTGTGCACTGTGCAGCTTGATTTAGGGCAGTGTGTCGGTGTGTCTTTGCTATCATAACGACGGGAAAAGTACACCTTGACTCGAAATACAGAGCAAAAGGCATGAACTTATTAACTTAATTAATCATGGGTGTGGTTAATTTTGGGCGTAATGTGAAATAATATAAACCAATCAGAGTGTCTCCTCATTGCTCATCATTTTCTTTAAGAGTAGAACCAGGTGAGCTCTGACTTCGGCGGATTGCTATTTTAACGATGCAGCTACCTGGACGTGTTCAACACAGTTTACCTGAACACACCTCATTTCCAGAACACCATGCTTATCAGTGTATATATATTAATTATATATTAATATATTTAAGCAATAATCGAAATGCATTGCATTGCGACCTTAAACTGATAAAAATATATATATATATATATATCTTCAGTTCTTTAATTCCATTCAGACGTATCCTTATTATATTATAGCTGGATTTGCACTATTAACTCTAGCTGAAGATAATTCTAGAATATCTAAATGAAAAAAATATCTTAAAAAAAACGAAAGTAACCAGTGTCTAATACAGTAGATTAGATTAAGTAGATTTAAGTGCTGAAAAATATGATTTTTAACCAATTTCTTTATATTTCTGGTATATTTCAGGTTATATTTTAAGCATTATCATCATATTCCTTTATTAAAGTTATAATATGTTTATGATATTAAAAAGTTAATTAATACGTACAGATGGCATCCATGGCAGTGACGGGGTCGGTGGGGACGCTGAATTCACCGGGTCCGGCCAGATTCTCAGCGCAGACCCTGAAGACATAAACCAGCCCCTCCATCAGACCCTCCACCTTAACGGCCAGAGAGCTGAGCAGGTTCCGGTTGACTCTGGTCCAGTACTTGCTGTTGACCTCGCGTCTCTCGATCCAGTAGCCCAGGATGGGGCTGCCGTTGTCTTTAGGCTCGTGCCAGGAGAGAGCCACGGTGCTGGAGGTGACTTCTCCCACTCTCGGCATGTTCGGAGCATCAGGAGGATCTGGAAAATAAAAGAATAGTTCATTTTAAAGACTGAAACGTTCCAGAAGTGGAATTCCGTGAAACTCTTCTGAAACTGAAACAGCTGCTTTTAGAGCACAATAATCAATAATTGATTGTGGTGACGGACAGTTCTGGTGGAAACAGGAGAGTTGAGGTGCAGATTGAATTCTGCATGATTTGATCAGCCGTGGTTTTATGTTTTTTGGATACAATCCGGGTTAGCACCCGAACATCCCTTTCAGACAGCTTCCTCTTACAGCGTCCACAGTTAATCCTGTTGGATGTGGTTGGTGCTTCTTGGTGGTGTGCTGACATTACCCTGGATACCGTGGCTCTTGATGCATCACAAAGACTTGCTGTCTTGGTCACAGATGCTCCAGCAAGACGTGCACCAACAATTTGTCCTCTTTTGAACTCTGGTATGTCTCCCATAATGTTGTGTGCATTGTAATATTTAGAGCAGAACTGTGCTCTTACCCTGCTAATTGAACCTTCACACTCTGCTCTTACTGGTGCAATGTGCAATTAATGAAGATTGAACACCAGGCTGCTCCAATTTAGACATGAAACCTAAAATCCCACTAAAATGATGACAGGTGTTTCAGTTTCATTCTCCAACACCTGTATGTGTGGATAAAGTAATGTGTAAATGTTTTATATGGTGTGTTTTTCTGTAAATTCTTTACCGAATTGGTTCTTGGCGAGCAGGGGCTCGGAGTAGCACGGCGGTCCGCAGCCGAACTTGTTCTCGGCCGTGACTCTGAAGATGTACTGCTTCCCCTCGATCAGTTTGGTGACGGGGTAGTTGTATCCCTTGTGGGTGGAGGTGACGGTGACCCAGCCGATCTCGTCGGTGGTGTTGTCCTTCTTCTCCAGGATGTAGTTAATGATCTCACTGCCGCCGTCGTCCAGAGGAGCGTCCCACAGACAGGTCACCGAGGTATTCCTGATGTCCTCAAACGTGAAGTTCACTGGAGGACCGGGCTTATCTAAAGATTATAATATAATACATCAGTAACAATCAATTAATCTGATAAAAAAAAAAAAATACCACATAAGTTTTAGTATTTTAAACAAATATACATATAATTTACCAATCTTACACTCATTCTATACTATTATTCAATTACTATTATACTATTATTATTCAAATTAAAAACTAAACAGTTATGGTTTAAGAATAACAAGTGTGATTAATTGTGATTAAACACGATTAATCATTGATTATATATTTTTTTAGCAATTGACATCATTTAAATATTTTAAATACAACTTTGCTGATCTTCATTGCTGATCTCTGTTATTTAAATTAAAGCATTTCTATTAAATGCTTATGGTTCAAGAAGAACACGTGTGATTAATCACGATTAATCGTAGAATATAATTTTTTTAGGGACTGACACAAATATAAATGTAATAATTTTATTTGTATTCATTGTATAATTTACATTTAAAAACGCTTGAGGCTTAAAAAGAACAAATGCGATTCATTGTGATTAATTGCAATTAATCGTTGAATATTGATGTAATAATTTAAATATTTAAATATACTATATTTTTCACATTAATATATCTCTACTAAATGCTTAAGGTTTTAAGAAGAACACATGCGATTAATCACGATTAATTCAATTAATTATTCAAAATGAATCATAATCAATATTGTATTATTTACATTAAAAATCTATGCTAAACATTTATAGTTCAGGAATAACAAGTGTGATTAATCGTGATTAATCACGATTAATCACAGAGTACTGTTGTGATTGATCTGATATTTTTTTTTTAATCACTAATATCAGTGTAAATCACTGCTGCTCTCACCGAGCACGTTGACGTCGCAGGACGCGGTGGCGAACCCGTGGGCGTTCTCCACTCTGATGGTGAAAACGCCGTGGTCGGTTCTGATGGCGTCTCGGATCATCAGCGCCGTCTCTCCTCTCTTGCTCTGGTCGAAGGACAGGCGGTCGGGGAGCGGGGGGTGGAACTCCTCCTCGGGTTCGGGGTGAGTAGCTTTGGTCTTCTTCTTCCTGACGACGGGCTCCGGCTTCTTCTTGGCGATTTTCAGGACGTTCTCCTCATTCCTGAACCAGCTGACGGTGGGATACGGAGATCCGGAGATGTGGGCGTCCACTCGGATCTCCTCGCCCTTCCGGACGCTGAGGCCGGACGCGATGCGGAGGTGCAGAGACACCTTCGGAGGATCTGAAATAAAAAAAATAATAAAATAAAAATCACTTTTTCATAACTATTGGATCTGAAAGTTATTCAATAGTACATTTTAATTATATATCCAGACTTCTTTTTAATAAAATAAGGCGTATTTTTAGTGACGTACCGACGGGATCAGCAGCTTTAATGAGTGGAGTACTGCGGGAGGGGTCGCTCTCTCCGGCGACGTTCTCGGCACGAACGCGGAACTGGTACTCCTTGCCCTCGGTCAGGCCCGTGACGGTGTAGGAGAACCCGGGAACCAGGTTTGGAACACACTTCTCAAACCGGTCTCCGTCCTTCTCGATCTTCTCGATGATGTAGCCGGTGATCGGGCAACCGCCGTCGGACGGTGGAGCCTTCCAGGTAACGGTGATGGAGGTACTGGTGGGGTTCTGTCCCTCGACTTCCACCGGCGGGTCGGGTCGCTCTGTAATATTTCACAAATAGAGGAAAACAAATGAATAATACAATACAAAACAACAATCGAGTGTGAAGAATGAGAAATGTAAAATGCAAAACCAGCAGGTTAAAGAACAGGTTCTTCCCCACTGCTACCAGACTCCTCAACCCACCTCAGAAACATGTACATGTTCACTGTACTGCAAAATGTTATAATTGCACAACTGAACCTTTTGCACTATTTTCATATTCCTCTGCTGTAGATAACATGTTGTTACATGTGAATAATATCCCCAACACATTATTGTTTTCATATATTTAATATCTATATTTAGTTTATTTCTTGCTTTATTGTATAATTTCTACTTTTATCTTTATGTTGTGTTTTACTTGGCGAGGAGCAAATAATGAATTTTATTATACGAGGAAACTTGTTTCTTACTGTGCACACGACAATAAACTCTTTAAATCTTGAATCTTGAATCAAAGCAGAATATAGATTTTATAGTAAAATAACTTTTACTCACGTTTCTGCTCCTCTGTGAGAACAGGGTTGCGGAGATCCAGATATTCTCCGGCTCCGATTCTGTTCACAGCCTTCACTCTGAAGTAATATTCCCCGTTCAGCATCAGGTCCTTCACCACGAACTCCAGAACGTTGACTCCGGACATCACCGGCAGGAAGGTCTTCTTCTGAGCCTCCCGGCGCTCCAGAACGTAGTGCAGGATCGGGCTGCCGCCGTCGCTCTCGGGCGGCTGCCACGAGATCTTGCAGGAGCTCTTAGTGACCTCGCTGGGAGTGATCTCCTTACACTGTCCAGGAAGACCTGTCGGAGAAAAAACATAAAAATTAATCACATTGAACTCTAGAACTATCAGTAAGTTACTGATCCTAAGGTGGATTAACTGTTAATTTTGTGAAGACCCACAGGGCTCTGTTGTAGGACCTTTTACACTTTTACACATTGACTGAGCTCAGATAATACAGAACACAACTGCCATCTCTTTAGAGCATCCACCACCATCTGCACCAGCAGTGACCGAATTCACACCCTGCAACCACCTATTCACCTTACTGCTGGAGTACGAGTACCTGCACCTCTAGACTAAGCAATAGCTTCTTCCCAACGGCCATTAACATTCTTAATCAGACCCTGGATTCTGTCAGTAAGGATCTCCAAAGACGTATGGGCATTCTAACGGGTTAGCGCTACAGACGTACCGATGACTTTAACGTTGACGGTTCCGGTGACGGATCCCAGGCTGTTCTCCAGGGTGACGGTGTAGATGCCGGCGTCCTCGTGTTTGCACTTCAGGAGCTCCAGGTGAATGCTGTTGAGCTCGCAGGTGAGCGTCAGTCTGTCCTCGGTCTTCAGCTCCGTCTCGCCCTTCTTCCAAACCATCGCCGGCTTCGGGATCGCTCTGTACGGGACCTTCAGATACAGCTTCTCCCCCTCCACCACCACCACGTCCTCCGCCTGCACGTCTATAGTCGGAGCGCCTGAGGAATTACACCGTATAAATATTACATTTATTATTTCACAATGTTTAAAATACTTTTTTTCTTGATAAACACATAAATAAAAAAAAAAACATATATAAAAAATATATAAATGTATCAGTGTTTTGATGCACAGGCGTCGTGCATTAGCACTCAGATCAATCAGAGCAGTGGGATCTAACCACAGAATACAACACTGCCCTCTAGTGGATGGAGTTTAAACATGAACAGCATGAACAGGACTAAAATAATATAAAAGAATGTTGATCTTGATTGGATTAAACATCATTCACCTCCAATATCAGTGAAATTATAGACATATATAATAATATAAAATAGTGTTTATTCATACATTCAGGTGGTACAGCTTAAGCTGTTGAAGAAAAAAAAATTACCACCTAAAATTAATCAAGAAAATCTAAAATCTATTTTTTTTAATCTGAAAATGATGGATCTAAATTTGTTAAATATGTTAAAAAATCAAACATTATTTAAATTTTTTTTTTTTTTTATGTCATTACCTTGCAAATTCTAAATACAAAAAAATATTGTTTTGAAATGGAATTAATGAATTACACCATTAAATATTTCATGTTTATCAAAATTTAGACCAAAAACAAAGACTACTTTATAATTCATAATAATAACAATAATAATATAGTAAAAAGTTGATCTAAGGTTTATACTCACAGTCGGGGTCTTTGGCGAAGACCTTGTCGGAGATGTCGGACGGGTCGCTGACGCCGATGGCGTTGATGGCGCGAACTCTGAGGACGTACTGTTTCTCGGGGATGATGCCGTCTTCTGCTTTGAATTTGAGCTCTCTGATTGGTCGAGCGTTGATCCTCATCCACTTCTCGGTGTCGGCCTCGGCCAGCTCCACGTGGTAGCCGGTCACCGGGCTGCCGCCGTTCTTCTCCGGAGCTTTCCACGTGATGTTGATGTGCTCTCTGGAGGCGTCGACGATCTTCACCTCGATCGGAGGAGAGGGAGGACCTGAACACCAGCAGATCATCAATAACCAATCAATTACTTTAATATAACTAATTAATATATAAATTATATATATAACCCCACGTACTGATGGGATCCTCGATAGTGATGATGTCGGTGGGTTCGCTCGGGTGTCCGACTCCGGCCTCGTTCTCGGCTCGGACCTGGAACTGAACCTCGGTACCTTCGTCCACATCAGTGACGCGGTACTTACACTCCGGACCTGCGGTTTTACCGGACTTTAACCAGCGAGTTCCCACCTTCTCCTTCTTCTCTATAACGTACCTGAAACAGAGAGCGCACGAGATTAAACACTGACACTACAGAGATCTGGAAAATATCAGTATATCAAAGTATCGTAATATTATAAGATTTGCAGTACTGTGTTATAAACTCAAAAACACATTATACTGTAAATAGTTTGTGCCAAAAGCCCTAGTGATTAGTTTCTCAGGGGGTTCTGGGGTAATTTTAGATAGATAGATAGATGGATGGATGGATGGATGGATGGATGGATGGTCTTTAGTGTGTGTGTGTGTAATGGGGAATGGAGGTAGTGCAGTTGAACACAATAGACAGTGAACACCAGTTGATAAAGTGCATAAAGTGAGAATAACTGATGTCAGCCATACAGGAAGTGCAAATACACAAATATATAATAATTTAAATTCAGCAGTGCAAAAGATACGTAAACAGTAGATGAATGAACTACTAGTGCAAAATAGGGTAGAAATTTTTTTGGGATAAACTCAGCCTAGCACTAGTTTATACAAAAAGATTGGTGTCAGAAGTGGTTCAATTAGTTAGTTTAAACCCCGCCCACTGTTCTGATTGGAGAAAAAGTTTCAGCATTTTTTTACTTTTACTTTTAACTTTGAGCAAACACTGCTTTTCTTTTTATACTACGACAGTTTTCCTAAGCTTTTATTGAAAAAATGGTAAAAAAAATCAATGTTGCTTCCAGTATTGCAAAAATAATATTGATTAAACAGTTAAGATTTAATTAATAAGTATATAAACCCAAATATTCCCAAACAAAACAAAAGCAATTAATAACATTTCAACATTAAAAGCTAATCATAATCATTATATAGTGACGTGTATCATATTAGAAGTTTTAAGATTTATCGTTAATAATTTGACGTACTTTGTGATTGGTCGTCCGCCGTCGCTCTTGGGAGCCTCCCACTTCAGCTCCACGTGTCTCTTGGAGACTTCCACCACGGTCAGAGCGTACGGGGGTCCGGGAGTGGCTGCAGAGGGACAGAAAGAGTCTGTTATCTAATCTGCTCGTCTCTACAGAGCTTCAGAGTGAGGACGGGGGATGGGGGACGGGGACAGTGGGACAGGGACAGTGGGACAGGGACAGTGAGACAGGTACTTACTGAACGTGTCCTTGGCCAGAACGGAGTCCTCCATCTCCAGGAAGTCGCTGATCCCGACGGCGTTCTGCGCCGCCACGCGGAAGACGTACAGCGTCCCCTCGTTCAGCGGCGTCACCGTGTACCGTGTCTCCTTCACCGTGGTGTCCACCGTCTGCCAGCTCCAGCGCCGCACGTCCCGCTTCTCCACCACGTAGTTGGTGATGGGAGACCCGCCGTCGCTGTCCGGCTCCGTCCACTTCAGCTCACAATCGATCTTCGAGATGTTCACCACCTCCAGCCAGCGCGGCGGAGACGGGGGATCTGCAGAGACAGGGGGACCAATCACTCTCTCTATTTAGGATTTAAAAATAAATTTTCTAAATTTGTGATATAAAGTTTAATTCTCTGAATATCTGAATCAAAAATTGATTTTCAAAATTAGTGATTTAAAATGTCATTTTCTGTATTTGTGGTTCAAAGTTTACTTTAAGTTCAATTTTCTAATTTTTTATTTTATGTTTTTTGAGGTATTTAATTGGGCGAGGTGCTGAAATTTGCAACTGAAAAAAATTCAGATATATAAATTCAAATCTATATAATCTATTTCTAAATAGACTTAAATTTATGGCTCTGATTTCTTAAATATGAATCTTATAAAAAAAAAACACTTCCAAGTATAAAAGTATAAAAATCATTGATGAAATGAATAAATTACACTGATGTCTGTAGTTAATGTGGGTACAGGTTATCGGGGTTCTGAAACTCACAGAGTCGCTCTTTGCAGACGACGGGGTCGCTGGGGTCGCTGGCGTCGCTCTCTCCGGCGACGTTTACGGCTTTAACTCTGAACGAGTACTCCTGCTTCTCCATCAGACCCGGCACCACGTACTCGGTGGTGGGGACGTCCTCGGCCACTCGGACCCACTCCTCCGTCCCGCTCTTCTGCAGCTCCACGATGTACGACTCGATCTTCGCGCCGCCGTCGTGCTCGGGTCTCGTCCACTGCAGGGAGATGGACGTCTTCGCTGTGTCCTTGATGAACGGTTTACCGGGAGCCCATGGAGGATCTGTGGAGGGATTTTATATCAAAACATAAGCCGATATTAACCATAGACTACCACTCTACCAATAGTTACTGTAGACTACCACTCTACCAAAGGTTACCACAGACTACCGATAGTTACCATAGACTACCACTCTACCAACAATTACCATAGACTACCACTCTACCAATAGTTACCATAGACTGCCACTCTACCAACAGTTACCATAGACTGCCACTCTACCAACAGTTACCATAGACTACCACTCTACCAATAGTTACCATAGACTGCCACTCTACCAACAGTTACCATAGACTACCACTCTACCAATAGTTACCATAGACTGCCACTCTACCAACAGTTACCATAGACTACCACTCTACCAATAGTTACCATAGACTGCCACTCTACCAACAGTTACCATAGACTACCACTCTACCAATAGTTACCATAGACTGCCACTCTACCAACAGTTACCATAGACTACCACTCTACCAACAGTTACCATAGACTACCACTCTACCAATAGTTACCATAGACTGCCACTCTACCGATAGTTACCGTAAACTACCACTCTACCAACAGTTACCATAGACTACCACTCTACCAATAGTTACCATAGACTGCCACTCTACCAACAGTTACCATAGACTACCACTCTACCAACAGTTACCATAGACTACCACTCTACCAATAGTTACCATAGACTACCACTCTACCGATAGTTACCGTAAACTACCACTCTACCAATGGTTACCACGGACTACTGATAGTTACCATAGAGTACCACTCTACCGATAGTTACCACAGACTGCCAATAGTTACCATAGAGCACCACTCTACCAACAGTTACCATAGACTACCAATAGTTATCATAGACTACCACTCTACCGATAGCTACTATAGACTACTATTCTACCGATAGTTACCACAGACTCCCGATAGAGTACAACTCTACTTATATTTACTACAGACTAATGATAGTTACCATAAACTACCACTCTATCGATAGTTACTATAGACTACTATTCTACTGATAGTTACCATAGATTACCAATAGTTACCACAGACTACCGATTGTTACCACAGACCATAGATAACTCGTAGACTAACATTGTGTCTGAGTGTTAAACAGAGTTTCTGACTCACCGATTGGATCTTTGATCATAACAGGATCGGTCTCGGCACTCGGTTTTCCGAGTCCGGCCAGATTCTCAGCCAGAACTCTGAACCGGCACTTCTTCTTAGTGGGCAGACCCCTCACTCTGTAATACACACAAAGAGAGAAATCCATGTTTTAGTATTTAAAATTCTTACCGCAAAAATTAATTTGGAGTTTTCTGAAGACATCAGATCTCCTACCTGAGGTTCGTGTCTTTAACGGGAACTTTGTTGCATTTGATCCATTTGTCACTTTCTGGATCGAATCTCTCGACCCAGTATCCGGTGATGGGGCTTCCGCCGTCCTCGTCCGGCTCGTACCAGTTCAGAGTCACGGCGTCTTTAGCGATATCGGAGGGAGTTACTCTGGTTGGAGCTCCAGGAGGATCTAAATCGTACAGAGGAACAGAGTCGCAATTTCAGCTCATTTTGACCTTAAATCATGAAGATTTTCCTGCTGAACAATACGAGCTGTACAGGACCAGGCATTTCTTTGTTTTCTAAAAGAATAACTGAGTTTCTGTGTGTACATTTCACTCACTTGAGTAACTTGAATAGCATTACTGAGGTAAATGTATTGTGCTTTGTTGGTGTGTTTTAAATTGTAGTTTTATTATTGCTTTTGATAAAAGTTACTAAATATTTAATATAGCAATATAGAAAATGAAATGAAAACCTGTGAAAAATTTGTTTTTAATATTTGGTGCATCCGTATCAACCTAAAATCTTATTTTTATTGCTAATCTGTATCGTAGATGAAATCTGAGGCGTGGTTACTCACCGAAGGCGTACTTGGCGACGATGGGGACGTGTTCTGCCGGAGTACCGATGCCGTACTGGTTCTCAGCGGAGACTCTGAAGACGTACTCCTTCAGCGCCGTCAGTTTACAGGCTTTAAACATGGTCTGTTTAACGGTGGCCGAGAGTTTCTGCCACTCCTCTTTCTCCAGGGGTCTCATTTCCACGATGTAGTTGGTGATTTGAGAGCCGCCGTCGTCTCGGGGAGCGTTCCAGGCCAGACAGCACGACTCGTTCGTAATTTCAGAAATATCGAAAGCAGCCGGAGGACCGGGCTTATCTGTTTTACAATTATACAAAAAAAATACAATTAAAACATAAATCTCAGCTCAATATATCAATATATTGTGTGTTTCTGTGTCGCAGCACAGTTTAAATCTTTAAATTTTTATATAAACACTGAGTAAGTCTTAAAAACGTGATATATATTCTAAATAATAAAAAAATCTTAAGTTGATTTTATGAGAGTTATGAAGTCGTTATGAAGACGTTAAACTGCTGTTAAACAGTATTCTGATAGCTGTTATTTTATTGTTATTTAATGTATAAATGGTAAATAAGGTAAATGATGGCGATGCCGTACCGAGGATGTTGACGTCGACGGTTGCCGTGGCGCGGCCGCAGGTGTTGACGGCCTCGATGATGTAGGTGGCGGTGTCGGAGCGGGTGGTTTTGGTGATGGACAGGGTGGAGTGTCCGGGTTTGGTGTCGATGGTGATTCTCTCGTCGGGTTTGAGGACGAGGTCGGCCTTCGTCCACTTCACCCTCGGCTCAGGTTTTCCCAGAACGTCGGCCGGAAGGTCGATCTTGGTGCCGGCCTTCGCCGTCAGGCCGGCCAACAGCTTAGCGTCCAGCTCTATCACCGGAGCCTCTGTAATAATAATCATCATAAAAACACATTTAATACATTATTAAACTCATGTTAGATAAGACTAGAATCAGAGACTGAGGAAGACTTTTTCATGAAGGTGTACCTTTAGGATCTACTGCGAGGATCTCGTCAGTAGCTTTGCACGGGCGACTGGCGCCGAGTCTGTTAACCGCCCGCACTCGGTAAGCGTACCACTGCCCCTCAATCAGACCAGTCACCTGGAACCTGAACAGAACATTAAACACATATTACAGAGAGATTTGGGCAACAAAATAACCTTTTGGCCTGTTTTTGGCTGAACAAGAAAAAATTACGACTTGTGAATTACAACTATTGCGCTTATTTTTTTATTTCAGTCATATTGCAGCATTTCCATCAACGTTAGGATTTGTTTAGCAGACAAAGATGCATATAGGACCCTATTTTAGTGATCTACAGGTGAGCTGCATACCGTGCAGCTCGATTTAGGGCGTGTCTTTGCTATCATAACGATGGGAAAAGTACACTTTGCGCAGCTCGAAACCCACAGCAAAAGTCGTATGTATTAATCCTCTTAATTAATCGTATGTGTGGTTAATTTTGGGCGTAACGTGAAATAATAAATCAACCAGAGTGTCTCTTCAGCTCATCATTCCCTTTAAGAGTAGATCAGGTGAGCTCTGACTTTGGTGGATTGCTATTGTAACGGTGCAGCTACCTGGACGTGTTCAACAAACTCTTCTCAGCAGAGGAAACTGAGCTGCTGGTTGACGCTGTGAAGGAGCTCCAGCAGCTCATTTACGGGAACAGCAATGTTATTTTATTTACTATTCTGTTTATTGTTGATGTAAAAGTTGGGTTTGTGCTGCTGTGTGTTCATGTGTGTGTAATAAGTGGGGGTGTACGCTCAGCTCGGCACAGCGCCCGTGTTACCGAGATAGCGATGAATGCCTGACTCTTGACTATTGTCAGGGTTTTAATCAGTCAGTGGAGCTCCTGTGTTTTCTGGTACCAAGATAAACAAGCAAAAATAGACTGTTGGTGGGCTGTGAGATAGAGTCTTTAACTTACTTCAGCTCGGGCATGGGTTCTCCACAGGCCTCCCATTTGTCGGTGCCACGCTGGCACTTATCCACCACGTATCCTTTAATCGGAGCTCCACCGTCGTATCGGGGCGGCTCCCAGAGCAGGAAGATCCCCTTCGCAGATTTATCTCTCCATTTCAGATTCTCTGGTGGATCTGGAACAGCTGCAATTCAAACAAAACAAATTCAGATTTAGATTCAGATTCAGATACAATCGATTTAATCATTTATTATCTATTAGTGTGAATGTATTTCACAGCGCTGTGACGTACTGGCTGGAGAAGATACGTTCACTGGATCTTCAATATAAGCCGGTTCTCCAGGTCCGCACTTATTACAGGCCGTTACGCTGAACAGGTACTCCTTTCCCTCGATAACGTCCGTCACGGTGTACTCCAGATCCTGCACACCTGACATCACCTAAAACGGACCATAATATTCTCATAAACTGACCCAGGGAGATTAATTAATCATAAATCTGATTATAAATACAGTATTTCACATAATAATCTCAAAAACTGACCTTAACCCAGGTCTTACGAGACACCTCCCTCTTCTCGATATTGTAGCCAATCACAGGGCTTCCTCCGTCGTGCTCCGGCGCCTCCCACATGAGGTGGACGTGGTGACGGGTCACCTCCGCTACCTTAAAGTCCTTCGGTGCGCTCGGAGATGCTGAATTATAAATTCATGAAAAATAGAAACTTAGAATTATACAGGATCTAAAGTGAACATTAGTGTCTTAAAGCTGGTTACAAATGCATTAATATACTGTATATTTCATTTTCAATAATAATGCATTACTTATTATTCAGTATTTAGTGAAAAAAGAGAGTTATCTGTATATAAAAAAAAAAAAAATCACAACCACAAATAAAAACCTAATAAATAAATATATTTGTTATGTGTTACTCTACATAGAATCCGCATAGCGCAGCAGCCAGAGCCAGGAGGCAGGCTATGTGGAGTCTATGTATATATATGTCTATGTCATTATCAGTACAGTGATGGCGGCGCTCGGAGCTGAAGCTAGTAGTGTTATAGGATGTAAACAGTGTTTTTAATGAGCTTCTTCTGCACTTTTTAAGTTATTAATGCCTGGTTTTAAATGTCAGCGCTCTCTGGATTCTAGTAAGGAGGTGTGGAGCTACTTTGAGCTGGATAACGGTGTAAAAAGTGATTTATCAGGGTAAATTATGCCCCGTATCTCCCAGTCTGAAGGGTGTTTGTTGGATAAACTGTTAAAATTTCTGGATCTCTGAACGCTGTGGGAGAACGGAGGTGTGCTATTCATCAAAGATAAGAACTTTTTATCATGTTTTACTACAATAGATAGAGAAGTTAAAGTTAGAGCGCTACTAATACACATTTAGCACATATATATATATATATATATATATATATAAATTTTGTACCGATGACGTTGACGTCGATCTCTCCGGAGACGGTGGTGACGTCGTTGGTCAGGTGCAGGGTGTAGGTGCCCTTGTCGGGACGGACGCTCGGGGCGATGATCAGCTCGGTGAAGGTGGGTTTGGTGACCATCGACACCCGATCTCCAGCGACGAGCTCCTTCTCTCCAAATACCCACCTGGGTTTGGGGGTGGGGTATCCGGTGATGGGCACGCGGATGGTCAGAGCGTTGGGTACGATGACCTCCAGCCCGTCCTTAAATCCACTCAGATCCATTGTAGGACCAACTAATGAGAACAAACCAAAAATCACCATGTTAATAAAAGATTAGCAGAAAGAAACGCTCTTATACAGGTTTCATACTCTTCACCTTTTAATTAATAAAATACAATTTTCATGACTTTTCCGTTCCTTCATGGCAAATTTTTAATAACCTTACAATTTTTAAAACATCAGTGCAGACATGCACAATAAAACATAAAAGAAAATCAACTAAAATTATGATTTAAATTATGATTAAAGTAGTTTTAAAATCCTATATAATAATAAAATGTGAGTCAGAGCTTAATTTTTTTGGGCTAAATTACTACATTTTTGTAAACTCTGAGCTGATGTATTTCGTTGCAATGAAAAACACTTATCTCCAAAACAGCAACTTTACAGGAGAGAAAAAACCTTGTAAACTTTCAATAAAAAGTCAATGTAAAAAAAAAGAGTTTATTTCAGGTCATTTTGATATATTTCAGTTTCTATTGGTCGGTTCATCAAGAAATTTTGGCACAGTGTAAGATAAAGTCTGTTTAAATTACTGTACACGACTTTATGGGTATTTTTATTTTTCTTAAAAACTTATGCAGGTCTGGAAATTTTACTGTTTTTAAATTCCATGACTTTTTTTTTTTTTTTACAGGTTTTCATGACCGTATGAACCCTGTTTTTATTTTTAATGAATAAATGTTTATTCAAGTTTTTTTTATTACCATGTGGGTCATCAGCCAGCAGGGGTCCGACCTGTTCAGATGGATCAGAAACTCCGGCTGCGTTTTCTGCAGAAACTCTATAATGATATTTCTGACCGAACTTCAGACCAGAAACCTGAAAAACAGATGATATATATTTATATAAAATGAGCTGAGAGGATTATTTATTGAGAGTTTTGAGATATTAGAGCTGTAGGTACCCTGTAGTAAAGGTCTGGGCAGAGCCGGGCGTTGCATCTCAGCCAGTTGTAGAGTCCGTCTTCACATTTCTCGATGATGTATCCGGTGATCATGCTGCCGCCGTTACTGAGGGGCGTCTCCCAGGTCAGCTGAACCGAGTCTCGGCTCGCGTTGGTGTAGTTGAAGTTCAGTGGGGGGCTTGGAGGCTCTGAAAACACAGAATTTTGGGTTATTTTATTATTTTTAGAGCTTCTCATATGGCATATCTCAAAGTGATGAGCAAACAGTCCAACCAATTTCCTGTGGGATCACCTGTTCCGTAGCTGCAATTGAGCGACAAGCGACATGAACAATTGAGACAAGCAAGCAACTGAGATAAGATTTGGAAAGATGTTGGTCTAAAAAAACGTTTCTTATTTTTTAAATGTTTATTATAATGCATATTTGCATATACACTAGGGGCAATTTTAAGAAAAATGAAGCAAGAAAGATTAAACCAATCATACAACAATGATACCAACTGTTTGTTGTTTGATAGTTTTTTGGTTTTATGTACACTATCTTGTTGGAAGCTAGACCTTAGCTGTGTTCCAAAGTCTAGACTGCATTGAAGGTGGGCTAAAACTAGAAATTTGGCACAATCTGCATTATATTCTGTGTTGGTGTACTGCAAACATTGATGAAACTTTGCATATTATGTTGTTTCTTTTTCCAAAATTTTAACTAATAGAGGTGGAACCATGCTGCCAATGGGACCAATAAGAGTTGTTGTGATGTGCTTTGATGCAAAGTGTAGTTTAACATTGGGATGTAAACGTAAAATTGTATTAACACTAGAAGGTGATAGGTGTTTCTTATTTTTTATTTATTTAATTTATTATTATAATGCATGTTTGCACACATACTGGGGCAGATTGACGACAAATAAAGGTAGTAGAATGCATCCTAGGTGGGCTGCATTTCTCGACCACTACGTCACTAAAAGTTATTCCAAACTGAAGCATCCTTAATTTACAGCCGAGGTACAAAGTGAGGGCAAAAAAGAAAAATAGCACCAGGAAAATTGGTTAAAACTGGTGGGAAATGAAGATTCTGGTGCAGAGGACCACAGCATCCTCAGCTTTTGGAACTCTACGTGAGCAATATGTGACTTTTAGACTGGTACTATAAACACAGGGATACTTGGCATCCACAAAATCAGCTTCAATATTTCATCATAATTTACAGAATCTAAAATAACAGCCACTCACCGATTGGATCCATGATCTTGACGGGGTCGGTGGCGGCGCTCGGCATGCCGACTCCAGCCTTGTTCTCGGCTCTAATGCGGAAGATGTACTCCTTATTCTCAACGACGTCGTTCAGAACCGCCGTGAGGTCCTGAGCTCGCACCACCATGGCTGCCTCCCACTTCACGGAGGTGCGGTCTCGCAGCTCGATGATGTAGGAAGTGATTTCAGATCCGCCGTCAGACAGAGGAGGCTCCCAGATCAGGGTGGCGCCAAACCTGTTGACGGTTTTTACCGCGACGTTCTGGGGAGCGTCAGGTACGTCTGTAACGAAGGAAAGAAATGAATATATAAAACATATATATATATATATATATACATTACGTTGTGTTTATATACTGTAGCATTTATATGTAGATATCAGTATCATGCAAAAGTATCTCTAATTATACCACAGTTAGTTCCGACTCTGCGATGTGATTGGCTGAGAGGCGTTCTATGAGTGCCGTTATCAAATCAAATCAAATCAAATTTATTTGTATAGCGCTTTTTACAACAGGTGTTGGCACAAAGCAGCTTTACAGAAACATGATTACAGGACAAAGAATCAGGCAAAACATTAAACATAGAATATACATAATACAGAACCCGGTATCAGCCGGTAATGTACTGTAAATAACCAAAGCTCTCCATGTACTGTATTACTGCGTCACATACAGGTAACCTAGCAATGATGCAGCGCTTACAAACCAAATACAAACGCCATGCCATAATGCCATTTGGTCATACACCACTGGTAGCCTCTAGATCCCATAGAGGCACAGTGCCAATATTACAGGTTATAGCACAAGCCTCGAGAGTATTATTGCTTAAATAAACATGTATATTAATATATAAATTTAAATATAAATTACTGAATTTGTTCTTGGCCTGGACGGCTTCGTCAGTGGCGACGGGTTCTCCGTTGCCGACTCTGTTGCGAGCGCAGACTCTGAAGAAGTACATGTTGTCCTTCTGCAGTCCTCCGACGCAGTACTCTGGAATATCGGCCCGGTCGGTGGCCAGAGTCCAGGACTTGCGCTTGACGTCTCGTCTCTCCACCACGTACGCCAGGATCTTACTGCCGCCGTCGCTCTCCGGCTCGTCCCACGCCAGACTGACCTCACCGTCCGCCGTGTCCACCACTCTCAGGTTCTTCACCGGACCAGGAACATCTGCAAACGAAGGAAATTAAGAAATTTGAAATTTAGAACATATTTCTAAAACTTGGGCCCTGTCCCATTTCTCTTTTAGACACTACCCCTCATTTTTAGCTTTGGTTTAGTGACAAGCAACAGGAGGAGTTTTCTACAATAAACTTTATACAGTGAATTATGATTTATTAACTGATTGGCCCTGCAAATTCTTTGGACCAATCATAGGGTATCTTAAGTTCTTGATTCAACTGAAGATTATAAACCGTCCTTAATCCTTCTCTTCACCACTTAGCATTTTCGGTACCACTTTATAATAAGGCTCCTTCATAAAGGGTTATAAATAAATAGTTATAAATATTATAACTATTTATAATAGTTCATATAATAGTTAATAAAATTGTTATTAATTAGGATATAAACCATTAGCAGGCAGTTACAACAGTATAAATAAATAGACCTTAAACCATAGATCTTTCTAGATGCTTATCTAACTGTCTTTTTTCCATTTAACTACAACAAAATATTAAACTAAAAACTAAAAGTCTTTCTGTCATTTTATTGAATGTGTTTAATAAAAGTCATTGTCACTATTGTTCTTTTTCTATTTGTTTGTTGTAAGTGCTTATTGATATGTATTTATTAATGTAATGTTAGTGTTTACAACTTTATTTATAACCATTTATTAACTCCCTTATAAGCTATTTATAAACCCTTTATAAAGGAGCCTTATTTTAAAGTGGTAGCGCATTTTCTGATCGCTATCTTACCGATAACATCCAGGTTGATGAAGGCCTCTCCCTGGCCGTGTTTGTTCTTGATGATGATTTTGTACCGGCCCTGGTCGGACTTCTTGGGGTCCTTCAGTCTGTACTCGGTCTTGTCGGTGGACGTGTCGATGTTCTGCACCGGGAGGCTGATTTCACTGTAGAACCACTCGGCCTCGGCGCGAGGATAAGCGTCGTAGGGGATCGTCATCACGAACGGCTTCCCGGCGTCGGTCACCAGGTTCTGATCTGTGGTTTTGATCTTCGGCACGGCTGCAGGTAAAAAAGGAGAAAAGGAGATCAAGGGAAGACAATGTGAGCAATTGAAAAGTAAAAAAGTACATTATTAAATATTTTAGCTGCACTTCAGGGAAATAAAATAAGAGCCGTACCTGCGAGCTCCAGTTTGGCGCGGGCGTCTTTATCCTTGGCGACGACTCTGTACTCGCCCTGATCTCGAGGTCTGATCTCACACACCTGCAGACGGTGGATTTTCCCCTCACTGATCATCTGATATTTATCTCCCTGCATGATGATCATGTTGTTTCTCATCCATTTAACCTCCACTCTGTCCTTATTCAGCTCGGCCTCGAACACAACATCAGAGCCTGGAGGCTCGAACACGTCTGTAGGAGGTCTGACGATCTCCACGGGGGTCTCTGAAAATTAAAAAACAAGAGAAAATGAGAAAATAGAAAGAAAAGAGTCAAGTTAAGACACCTTTTTATATAATGAGAGTGACCCAAAGTGTAGAATGGATGGTTGAAAACTGACCTTCAACGAAAAGCCGAGCCCTGGACCTTCTGTCGTCTATTCCACAGGCATATTCACACTCATCATCAGGTCTGCACTCCTTAATATACAGTGTGCATGTCTTTCCATCTTTTTCCATATGATATCTATCAGGATAAAGGAAGAAAAGTAAAGATTAGTTAACACAGATGATCAGGAATAAAGAGAAGTTCTGTTATTTCATTGAAAACTTATTTTAAATGAAACCAAAGTGCATTTTTTCTAGTTTTTATTTTGTGTTAGACCTCCTGCTGCGGCAACAGATCCATTAATATAGATTATAACATATACAGCTCTGGAGAAAAATAAGAGAGCAACTAAAAATGTTGAGTTTCTTTGTTTTTTACCAAATTAAAAAACCTCTGGAATATAATCTAGAGGAAGATGGAGGATCACAAACCATCAAACCACCAAACTGAACTGCTTGAATTTTTGCACCAGGAGTAAAGCAGCATAAAGTTATCCAAAAGCAGTGTGTAAGACTGGTGGAGGAGAACATGATGCCAAAATGCATGAAAAAAACTGTGATTAAAAACCAGGATTATTCCACCAAATATTGATTATTTCTGAACTCTTAAAACTTTATGAATATGAACTTGTTTTCTTTGCATTATTTGAGGTCTGAAAGTTCTGCATCTTTTTTGTTATTTCAGTCATTTCTCATTTTCTGTAAATAAATGCTCTAAATGAGAATATTTATATTTGTAATTTGGGAGAAATGTTGTCTGTAGTTTATAGAATAAAACAACAATGTTCATTTTACTCAAACATAAACCTATAAATAGCAAAATCAGAGAAACTGATTCAGAAACTGAAGTGTCTCTTATTATTTTCCAGAGCTTATGATATTAATTATTATAAGTAAGACTTTTTAAAAGTTTTAAAACTATCGTACCTGGGTCCTTCTCTGATTTCTCGGCCGTTTCTGTACCATTTAACCGAGCCTTTCTCTTTGGAGACCTTGCAGGTGAACTCTGCGTCCTCGAACTCGGTGACGGTCTGGTCTCGGAGCTGGGCGGTGAAGTCTGTGGGAGCTTCGCTGATGATGAGCTCGGCGGAGGACTTGCTGGATCCGGCGACGGCGGTGTACTCGCCCTCGTCCTCCATGCTGCAGTCTTTAACGGTCAGGGTGTGCTTGTTCTTGTCGGCGCGGTAAACCACGCGTTTACTGAAGCTGATCTCCTGCCCCGCCTTCAGCCACTGAACCGTAATGTTCGGCCGGTTCACCTTACAGCTGAAACTGATCGTCTTCTTCTCCTCCGTCTCACAGTCCTCCAGCGGCTCGATGATCATCAGCGCCTCCTCTGTACAGCAGAGAGAGAGAAGAGTTAGAGAACCAGATCTACACCACTCAGTGACTCAACAATAACAAGCCATAACATGTGGGTCCAACTCTACACCAAACCTGCTCAAAAACCCAACTGAATCATGAGGGTCCAACTCTATATCACAGCAACTGAGTTACCCAACAATAACGTACCATAACATGTGGGTCCAACTCTACACCAAACCTGCTCAATAACTGACCATCACATCCCATAACATGTGGGCCCAACTCTACTCCAGAGTCATTTAATAACCCAGCAATAACATACCATAACATGTAGTACCTGGATGGGTAGCAGAATTTTTGGTCCAAAGGTTCCATGCCAGTGATCTCCCAACAAAATTCTCTACACTAGAGCAACTGAATGACCCAACATTAACATGCCATAACATGTGGGCCCAACTCTACACCAAACCTGCTCAATAACTGACCATAACATTCCACACATACACCAGACTTCTGTTGTAAAAAAAACACTATATGAATAAAATTGAACTGAATTGAATGTGGAGCCAGCTCTACACCAAACCTGCTCAATAACCCATATAATAAATAATAAACCAAAACATGTGGGCCCAACTCTACACCAGAGCCATTTAATGACTCAACAATAACATGCCATAACATGTAGTACCTGGATGGGCAGCACAACTGAGAACCAGAACTTTTGGTCTAAGGGTTCCGTCTCAGTGATCTCCCAAACACAAAGTAATCATAGAAAGTGTTACCAGAATATGAACCAATAGAAACAGGGCTTACCCAGTACGCCGACTCTGGCGGAACACTTGGCCTGTTCTCCGCGCTGATTGGTCAGATTGATGGTGTACGTTCCCTCGTCTGATTTCTCAGCAGCTTTGATCCTCAGAGAGAAAACCGTGTCTCTCTGGACCATCACGAATTTACTACTTTCAAACATGGTTTCTTCATTCTTCATCCACTTAGCCTTCGCCCCCTCAGAATTCACCTCGCAGTTCAGAACGATCTCCTGCCCTTCCTTCATCTCCATGTCCTTAATTGGAGTGATGATCCTAAGTTTTTCTGGAGAAAAGAAACAGAAAAATACGTGTAATTCCATTCATCAAATTATTTAAAACGTATTTCCTCAACTGTATTAAAACAGTTAATCCAGTGACCGGATTAACCCATACAGTACTCACCGATCACGGCCAGGTTGGCGGAGGCTTTGACGGAACCGATGCAGGCGGTGAAGGCTCCCTCGTCCTTCATCTCGCAGTTCTTCACGATCAGAGCTCTTCTCTTCCCATCGCTGACGATCTGGTACTTCTCTCCGGTCTGGAGCTCCGTATCTCCTCTAAACCACTTAACCTCGTACGTCTCTTTAGACACCGAGCACACGAACTCCGCCTTATCCCCCTCCACCGCCTCCTGACTCTGCGGCCGGGCGATGAACTCCGCCGCCAGCTCTGAGAAAACACAGAGAAACCAGTAGAATCATTTAGGGTGTGTCTTTGCTATCGTAATGACGGGAAAAGTACACCTTGCACAGCTCGAAACCCACAAAAAGCATGTAATAATCATGGGTGTGGTTTATTTTTGGGCGTAACGTGAAATAATAAACCAACTAAACCAATCAGGATGTCTCTCTGTTGCTCATCATTCTCTTTAAGAGTAGATCAGGTGAGCTCTGTCTTTGGTGGATTGCTATTGTAACGGTGCAGCTACCTGGACGTGTTCAACAAACTCTTCTCAGCAGAGGAAACTGAGCTGCTGGTTGACGCTGTGAAGGAGCTCCAGCAGCTCATTTACGGGAACAGCAATGTTATTTTATTTACTATTCTGTTTATTGTTGATGTAAAAGTTGTGTAGAAGCACTGTTATATACTGTTATATACACTGTTGACGGGGTGTAAGATAGCGATGAGCCCTAAGACTTACCACTGATCTTCAGTGCTGCTGTGGTCTCTGATTTGGGCAGTTTGCAGTGGTATTCTCCAGCATCGTCCATACGAAGGTCCTGGATGATCAGGACTCTCTTCCTGCCGTCTGCGATGTGTTCGTATCGTCCTGCTTCAGGAAGTTCCTGCTCTCCTTTGTACCATGTGACCTCTGCACTGGGTTTGGAGACCTCGCAGATCAGCTTAACGCTGTCGGTTTCAGTTCCCTCCACGTTGGAGAGGTTCTTGGTGAATCTGGCCTCCTCCTCTGTAATACGAGAAACATTAAATGGTCATTTTATCAACCGAGCATAAGGTGGTCATAATGTTATGGTTGATTAGTTGCATGTTGAAGCTGTAGTTGAAGTGAAACTCACCGACGACGGTCAGCATGCCGGAGGATTTGGAGGTCCTTGCGTCACATTCGTATTCAGCCTCATCATCAAACACGGATTTACTGATGATGAGAATACGCTGAACTCCCTTCGCAATGATCTCGTATTTCTTACCCTTTCTAATCTCAATGCCATCCTTATACCATCGGACCTAAAAACAAACAAACAAACAAACAAACAAATGTAAGCCATTTACACTCTAGTGTATGCTTAAAAATAGTACACCAAACATTTGCATTTATTTTTTGTATTGTTTTATTTGTTGGGGTATGGTACACAACCAGAATACAATATACATATAAATTATATTAAACGTAAAAACATTGCAACACCACAAATCAAGGGTAAACAGCTCAAGACAAAAAATTGAAACAAGTCACTTTAGTTATAACTAACGGGTATTTGGATGATCCTGGAGCTCTACATCTTCATTCAGATGTTTTAAAAGAGTCCCTTTGCTTGATAGCAGGGGTCGGCGATAGATGAAACATGAAACATCTGGCCCGTGAGGTTGTTTGAATTATAATGAACGATAATAAATAATAAAATGCTTCTCTGGAGAGCTTTTGTTTACATTACTCCTCCGTCTCTCTCTCTCTCTCTGTCGCGTTCGGCCAGAGAGAGTTTCCGCCCGTTCCTTAAGTTTATAGGGGTGTTTTTTTCCCTGGCTGTGTCCCAATAATTCACTAGCCGGGGCTTGTAACAGTAGTGTATTGGAGCGCGACCCTGACGATTCGGGTTGGATCCCGCGTGAGGAGCGGTGTGTTAATTTATTAGTTATCTATTGTTTATTCCTTTTCTTCTTGGGTTTACCTGCTTTGAGATCAACTGTTCAAATTGTGCAATTGGGTTCAACAACCCTCTGGGCTGGAGAGCTACTACTCTTTCAGGGTACGTTTTTTCAGAATTTTCAGAAATGCTGCATAATTGGATTTGGGTTTAGTTTTTAAAAAAGGGTAAAAGTAGCTTATAGGACATAGCTTATTAGTGAATCTTATTACCTTGGCACTTTCACGGGAAACTTCACATTCAAACTTGGCAGACTCTTTCTCCTTGACCTCGACATCATGAAGAGGTTTACTGAACTCAACATGCGGAGCTGAATCACAGAGAAAAAGAAGGTGAATATGAGAAATAAAGACGTAAACATTATCAATCGTCTTATTAAAAAATAATAACAATAGTGAACTCACGCTCGACGTTGAGGAAGGCGGAGGTTTTGTACTCTTTGGCGTCGCAGGTGTAGGTTTTGGAATCGTCCAGACTGCAGTCCTTAATGATCAGCTTCCTCTTGCAGCCCTCAGCCACCATCTCGTACTTCTTAGTCTTACGGATCTCCTGTCCGTCACGCAACCATCTGACCTCCGCCTTCTCCCTGGATACCTCACACTCCAGAACCGCCGTGGCCTCCTCCTCCACCGTCTGATCCTCCAGGGGTTTGGTGAATTCAACCGGAGGCTCTAAGAAAGAAAATCAAACGTTTAATGTTCAAAACTGCTGATGGAGAAGCAGCATGACCTACTGTACTCTCTCTCTCTCTCTCTCTCTCTCTCAGACTCCGGCTGCTGATGGAGAAGCAGCATGACCTACTGTACTCTCTCTCTCTCTCTCTCTCTCTCTCTCTCAGACTCCGGCTGCTGATGGAGAAGCAGCATGACCTACTGTACTCTCTCTCTCTCTCTCTCTCTCTCTCTCTCAGACTCCGGCTGCTGATGGAGAAGCACTAAAGCATGACTCAGGAGTCTTAGCTGTTGAAATGTTTGGTATTTTAAGTGGTGTACCGTTGACGATGAGTTTGGCCTGGGTCTGGAAGTCCTTGGCGGTGAGTTTAACGTTTCCAGCTTCTGCCATGTTCACGTTTCTCACGGTCAGACTGTGCAGCCGGCCCTCGGCTCTGGTCACCACCTGTATAAAATCAGAAACCCAGATTTAATAACAGCTTATAAACTTTATTACAGACCAGATACAACAACCTGAACTTTATCCAGCAGCAGCAGAGCGTCAGCAGGACAGCACTTCAACTCACACTCCTGATACAGATAAAAATAGCCTGAGCAGCTCAGCCCTTATCTTAAACCCCCGCCCGATGCCCTTAAAAGCTGCACTGCTCAGCTTTATACACCAAAAACACTTTATTTAAGGAGAATCAATAGAATTAAAAAAATAATAAATTAATAGAATAAAATCGAAAACTTTAGTGACATCTTTATACTATTAAAAACAAGCAATACATATAAATGTAAGGTTTAAAAAGGTAAAAAACATCAGTACCACTTTAAAATAAGACTACCTTTATAAAGGGTTTATAAATGGTTACTACTTAGTTTATAAATGCCTTAAAAATCATTAATAATCAGTTATAACACATACACAGAAAGGGCAACAATGACCTGTTGTTTGTATATCAAATAGTGAACTCAAAGCCATCTATACTGTTGGCCCTTCGATGTATGTGTTATAACTGATTATTAATGATTTTAAGACATTTACAACCTAATTAGTAACCATTAATAAGCTATTAGTAAACCATTCATAAACCCTTTATAAAGGTAGTCTTATTTTAAAGTGGGACCAAAATATCTATATTTCTCAGGCATATTGGGGACATGTTGTCTATATTGTCTCAATCAGTTAAAAAGTTTTAGTTAATATTATTTATTTTTTATATATTTGCTAAAACTGCAGAGTTAGTTAGTTGCATAAGTATATTTGATAAACCTGAAATATGTAATGATGTATTTCATGAATTAGAAGTTGTTTTAAATGTAAAATCTGCTGTTAAAATAAGTACATTTTAATACAAATTTCAGTTAAAACTAAATCAGATCTATAAATCATAAGATTCATAAATTTAAATATATCTAACTAAAACAGATTCAGAATTTTTTTATGGATCTGTATTTTTCAAAATCCAAAAATTGATGGATCAGAATTTTAAATGTTTAATAATGAAATGAAAATAATAAAGTTTTTTTAGTAATGTATATTTTCAACAGTAGATTTCACCAACTTACTAGTTCTCCAAACATAAAAAAACATAAAAAACGGATAAAAAAAAATATGATATGGTAATAAAAAAGTACGATAATAAAAACTAACAATATAGTTCCATACTTATAAATACAAAAAAAATATGTAGAAAATGCATTGAAATGTATGTGCATTTCACTGTTTAAATGTAGTATTTATATTTAATTTGAATTTAAACACTTATTTCAGCTTTAAATCTCCACATTTTAGAGGAAAAAGTAAAATAAAGTGAATAATAAACTCACCCTGTCGCTCGGCTCCATCTTGGCGGATCCGACGAACCAGTCCACGGCGATGCCCTCGTACGAGAGCTCGCAGTCGAAGGTGGCGGTCTCGCCGGCGGTGACGGTGACGTCGCGGAGGGGTCTCAGCAGACCAATCGTACGAGCTTCAGATACAGAACACGCCATTATTAATAATCAATAATCAATAATCACAATAAACCACCTCACAGCTCGGCTCTGATCCCCGGAGCCGCTGCATCCATTACAGCAGCTGCTGGATTCAGACCGAGGTTCTCCACTTCAGATAACACCCTAAAATAACCCTGCCTCCTGATTGGCTCCCGGCTAATCACTCACCAGATACCCAGGACTGTCAATCAACTTATAAGAATTGTGGGTAAAGAAAATGCCAGTGTTAGACTGAAGTAATTCTATTTTCTAACATTAATTATTACTGATAATCAGGTGAACTGGACTGTATACGCCAATTACAATTAAATACTACACCAAAAATGTAAATATATATATTATTTTAATATTATCAACTTAAAACAACATTTTGTGCCACTAAATGTAATAATAATAAAGTCATAATAATGCAACTAAACAAGATGTTCAACTTTAACTAACATTTAACTAAAAGTCAATTAACATTTAAGCTGAAAGTAAATGGTTCTCTATTAAATGTAACTTTAACCAAAACTCTAATCTTAACATTTTAGGACTAAGTTTAGGTTTTGGTTTAGTTCAGTTGCATTTAATAAACATTTAGTTAAATGTTAGTTGAGTATCTATGAGTTATCTGCTGCGGACCGTTCAAATAAAGTGGTATCCACGTTTTTAAAATATTAATATTAATGTCCTAAAATGTAAAAAAAACAAAAAAAACTTTTTTAAATAAATACACCACTTTATAAATTAATATTTTGTATTGATATACTTTATTGAATTGATGTATTTATTCTATTTTTAGTATTTTATCTTAGTGCTCAGATTAAAATGTATTATTTATGTTTGACAGTGTCTAAAACATAATATCATATAAATACACAATTTATAAACAATAATAACACTTTAATAAATAATGAGTGTAAATTCTCACCTTTAACTCTGAGCTGAGCGCTGGATTTAGCGTTAGCGGCGCTGAAGTCCACGGCTCCGGCCATATCCATCCTCACATTATACAGAATCAGAATGTGTTTAGTTCCTTCCTCTTTAATCTCACAGTCCTGTTCACACAGAAATCACTAAATCAGATATTTTTAGCAACAAGCAGAAAAATAGAGAAAAATGTACAACTTCAACACAATTAATTACAATATTGTGTATAAAAATGGCAAAAAATTGCTTCAATGCTTCAAATGCTGCAATTCAGCTAAATACATAAAACACTGAATTGTGTATAACAAACAATGTTACATTTATTTATATTGCAATGTTCAGTCTAATGTTAACATGTGTTCAGCACTGCTGTGCACAGAGCGAAAGAGCCAACAAACGGCAGGTTTAAGTTCATGTTTTTCCCACATACAGCTCTGTAAAAAAATAAATACAGTACTTCAGTTTCTGAATCAGTTTCTCTGATTTTGCTATTTATAGGTTTATATTTGAGTAAAATGAACTTTGTTGTTTTATTCTATAAACTACAGACAACATTTCTCCCAAATTCCAAATAAAAATATTCTCATTTAGAGCATTTATTTACAGAAAATGAGAAATGTCTGAAACAACAAAAAAAGATGCAGAGCTTTCAGACCTCAAATAATGCAAAGAAAACAAGTTCATATTCATAAAGTTTTAAGAGTTCAGAAATAATCAATATTTGGTGGAATAACCCTGGTTTTTAATCACAGTTTTTTTTCATGCATCTTGTCATCATGTTCTCCTCCACCAGTCTTACACACTGCTTTTGGATAACTTTATGCTGCTTTACTCCTGGTGTAAAAATTCAAGCAGTTCAGTTTGGTGGTTTGATGGTTTGTGATCATCCATCTTCCTCTTGATTATATTCCAGAGGTTTTATATTTGGTAAAATCAAAGAAACTCATCATTTTTAAGTGCTCTCTTATTTTTTTTCCAGAGCTGTATATTATATTTTGCTATATATATATATTATATTCTACGTACAGGAGACTGGTGCAGAGCGTCTCCCTTCAGTTTCCAGTGTCCGTGAACGTCTTCTTCAGAGATCTCCGTCTCAAATCGAGCGGATTCGGTCTCAGTGACCTCCACACTGTACAGTGGCCGCACCACCCTAATATCACGCTCTGCACAGATAAAGAAGAAGAAGAAATGTTTAGAAATGTGTTTGTGGTAAATAATCAGACAGTGTTAATTATATATATATATATATATATATATATATTTATTTAAAATACCCTCGATGTTGAGTCTAGCAGCAGTTTTGTCGGAGCCGCAGTCGCAGACGTATTCCCCGATGTTGGTCTTCTCGGCCTTCTTCACCGTCAGGATCCTCTTCTTCCCGTCGGCTTTGATCAGGACGTTTTTGGACGGGGTGATTTCTTTACCGTCTTTAAACCATTTCACCTGAGCGGAGGATTTACTCAGTTCACACATCAGCACCACCTCGTCCTTCTCCACCGCCGTGTAGTCCTGCAGCTTAGTGGTGAAGTACGCCTCACCCTCTGGAATACAGGAGATAAAATATGATTTAGAAACTCATTTTATTACCATTATTTCCATATATATATATATATATATATATATATATGTTTTAATAGTATATATATTTACCGAGGACGGTGAGCATGGCCTCGGAGGTTTTCCCCAGAGCTTCCACTTTGATGAGGGACGTGTCGTCGATGGAGACCTCCTTGAAGGACAGCGTGTGGATCTTGCCCTGTTCGGACATGTGCACCACTTTGCTCGGGTGCAGCCGGACGTCGTTTTTGTACCAGGTAACTTGTATTTTCTCGTGAGAAAGTTCGATACTGAACTCTGCAGTCTCGCGCTCCTTCACCGTCACGTCCTTAATCGCTCTCACGAACTCCAGACGAATTCCTGAAGAGGAAAATGAAACATGGATGAGATTATCCGTAGATATACAGCATATTGTGTATAATATTTCAGATATATATATACATACTGTATGCATATGTTACATTACAAAACACTGCAACTCTACTGTAACTCTATTGTAACTCTATTGTAACTACTGTAATTTTTGCCGTTTTCTTCTTTGCCAAAATTTCATGATGAACGGACAAATAAAAATTTTCCAGAAGAATCAGGTTTAGCATGATCTCCAACAAAATCAGTTTACTACCTATTCACGAAAATACCAGGTGTACAGGACTAGGATAGTAGTGACATTAGCTGCGCTAATATAACCTTAGCCTTAGCATTCTGGCTTTTTGTGAGCTGATATGGTTTTATTGAGGAATCTAAACAGTGCAACAGGCTTTAGGTTACATTGTGCATGTTTTTTTTTCCTTATAATCTGTAAAAGCTATTTATTTTAACTTAACATTAGCTAGTTTTAGCCACATTTTTCTTATTTATGTCGCACCTTTGTAACAGCACTTTAACAGCACTTTGTAATTGTCGCTGCTTCAACTGAATCTTATGAAACTACATGTAATCACAATTGAAAATAAATGTATTTAGCAGAAACACCATTACAGGTTCTCTGTAGTGATGTGTATTTCTATCTTTCTACCTTGGATGACGAGTTTAGCAGTAGATCTCTTGTCCTCAGCCTCGAAAATGTATTTGGCCTCGTCCTCGTAGGCTGCAGATTTGACCAGCAGAGAGTGTCTCTTTCCCTCCATGAAGATTTCATATTTCTCGTCCGTCTTCAGCTCCTGAGATCCTTTCAGCCAGCGGTACGTCTTAATCTCTCTGGAGAGTTCACACTCAAACCTCGCCTCGTCTTTCTCGTACACTTGCACATCGCTCAGACTCGTCAGGAAGGAAACGGGCAGCTCTGGAACACATTTAGGAGAATCATGAGAAAATGTATTCTCAGTAAACAGATGGAGATATTATTACTATGTAATAACTAGGTAATAAATATATATTTGGGGGACACAACTGTTACCTTTCACTTTCAGGTTTGCAGCACATTTAGCGTTCGCTCCCTGGAAAACCACTTCTCCACTTTGGATGACTTTGCAGTTATACAGAGTCAAAGTGTGCTTTGCCCCATCCTCAATAATCTCAATATCCTGGTGTAGAAGAAGAAAAATGCAGGTGATTTTAGAACAAACAGGAAATAAAACACCTAAATGTTTGTTTGATAAGGTGAAGCGGCAGAAATAAACTGGATCATTATTTAAAGACATTTTACAGGGCAATATACACAGCAAAATATTAAGCCGCCATCCATACATCCATCTATCCATCCATCCATCCAAGCAACTAACTGTTTAACCAACCAACCATCCTTAAACCAACAAACCATCCTTTCATCCCACCATCCAATTATCCATCTATTCATCCAACCAACAATACACTCATCCATCCATCCATCCATCCATCCATCCATCCATCCAAGCAACTAACCAACCATCCAATCATCCTTCAAACCAACCAACCATCCATCCATACATTTATCCATTCATCTAACCAAACAACCAACCATCCAACCATCCTTTAAACCAACCAACCATCCATCCTTCATTCATCCAACCAACTAACCATTTAACCAACCATCCAACCAACCAACCAACCAACCAACCATCCAACAAAGCATTCACCCATGCATCCATCCATCCATCCATCCATCCATCAAACCAACCATCCTTCCAACCAGCCATCCAACCAGCCAACCATTCATTCAACCAACCAACTATTCACTCATCCATCCTACCATTTAACCATTCATCCAACCAATAAAGCATCCATGCATTCATCCACCTCTACATAAACATGTTGTGTAAACTCACAGGTGAGGGCGTGAGGACTTCTCCCTTCAGTTTCCACTGTCCGTGGACGTCATCTTCAGAGATTTCCACTTCAAAGCGAGCAGTTTCTCCATCAAACAGCTCCACTCCGTACATCGGCCGCACCACCTTGATGTCGCGAGCTGGATTCAAACAGATGTAGGATGTAGGAGTTGGGGAAATCGATGTGCAGAAGAAATTATACATAACTATTCTAAAATAAATCTATATCTTATGTATTTTTACCTTCGATGTTGATGGTGGCGGACGTCTTGTCTGTTCCACAGTCGCACACATACATTCCCTTATCCTTCTGCTCCACCTTCTTCAGCTGGAGGATCCTCCTCTTCCCCTCCACCTTCATCGACACCATCTTAGAGGCTTTAATCTCGATCTCGTTGTGGAACCACTTCACCGGGACGTCCTTACTGAGCTCACAGTCCAGCGTCACCTCGTCCTTCTCCACCGCCGTGTAGTCCTGCAGCTTCACCGTGAACACCGCGTCACCCTCTGCAAAGAGAGGCGGGGTTAGGACAGTTCCGACCAATCATGAGCGAGGTAGTTTAAATACTCGGTTCCTGAATTGTACATTATAGAGACATGCTAAACACCAAACATCATGAGAGAGGAGAGCGTGAACTGATGAGACGAGATGAGATGAAGGGTTACTTTAGGAGATGGCTTGAGAATCTGTAAGTTGTGAGGTGTTATCTTGTGAGTGTGGTTCATGAATTATCATGAATTACTGTGAATTACTGTGAATAATCGGGAAATGATTGGGGAATTACTGTGAATTATTGTGAATTACTGGAATTTACCGTGAATTATGGAGAATTACTGTGAATTACCATGAATTGTTCTGAATTATTGAGAACTATTGTGAATTTAAAGTAAATTTAAAGTAAATTTAAAGTAAATTTAAAGTAAATTGAGTTGTAACGAGGCATAAAAATGTGGGTGCCAGACAGATTTGAAATTACATACTGAGAAAAAGTATATTTTATATAATTATTTCATTTAAAAAATGTAATTAAATAAGTATTTACAGTATTTAAGCTTCATTTATTAACAGTTTTACATATATATCAGGAAATACGCCATTAAGGATCGTGACCAGCGGCATCTGGCCATAATTGTCCATGTGAACAGTTTAAAGACCAGCAGACTGAGTTAATACAGGATTCAGTACACACTTATCCCACGGGTCAGTACCGTGTTCTTTAGCTTTTAGAATTAGACTTTTGCCAAATGATGATTATTATTGATTATTTGTTTTAGTAGAGAAGATTAGAGTAGTATGATTTATACAATATATATCAGCTTCCATTATGTATTAGTATATTAGTATTAATGATTATTGCATATTTTTTTAGTGTTTTATACAACATCACCATTTTACACAATTTATTTTCTAAATACACTCAAAAAACGATTAAAAAAAGGAGATAAAAAGAGAAAAATTACCTAAAACCAGCAGCTTAGCCTTGGTTGTGATCTCTCTGGCCACTGCCTTTATTTGGCAGGTATCATCTAGAGTGATTTCCTTCATTTCTAATATATGTTTCACTCCTTCAGTATAAGTTACCACAGTTCTGCTCGGGTGAATTTTGATTTCATTTCGGTACCAAACCACCGGGACGTTTTCGTGAGAGAGCTCGAGCTCGAAGCGAGCAGTTTTACCTTCCTTCACTGTTATGTCCTTTAATTCTGAGATGAACTTCAGCCTCATACCTACAGGGTTAGTTTAGTTTACAACAGATTCACTTGTATTACATAAAATACAAAAAAATGTATTAAAATTGGATTATTCCATAAAAAAGTCCACAATTTCCAATCAGCAGGATATATTTGAAGTCATTTTAAATCAATAAAAACAGTAATTTACACAACGATAACACCAACTTACCCTCTATCGTTAGCTTAGCCGTTGAGGTTTTGCCCAACACCTCAATAGTGTACTCCCCCTCATCATCAAACTCAGAGTTATTTATTATTAAAATGTGTTTCTTTCCATCATCAATGATCTCGTATTTATTTCCGGACGTTATAATATCAGAACCCTTCAACCACATGACTTTAAGAACGTCCTTATTGATGGAGCACTCAAACTTTGCCTGTTTACGCTCAGGCACAGAAACATCCTTCAGCGGCGTCGTGAACTCCATCTCCAGCTCTGGGAGGTAAACAGGACATCATCCACCTATAATTATGCACCTCTGTAATGCGTAATGCCTTGCCATGAGCACGTGCTGCTTACCTTTCACATTTAGCATAGCGCTCGTCACAGCGTTCAGAGCCTGGTACGTCACTTCTCCAGCCTGGTCCAGCTGAACGTTTTTCAGAGAGAGGAATCGCTTCCCTCCCTCAGCTTTGATGTCGCAGGTCTTTAAAGAGAAAAGAAAGAAAATTAACTCAAAGCACTCGTTTAAACAGCAGCAGAGCTTCTGAATATATCTACATTATTTATAAGCGTGGTGTTCTGGTTATGAAATGAGGTGTGTTCAGGTACATTTCTGGAGTTTTGCTTGTTTATCTTGGTAACAGAAAACACAGGAGCTCCACTGACTGATTAAAACCCTGACAATAGTCAAGAGTCAGGCGTTCATCGCTATCTCTGTAACACAGGCGCTGTGCCGAGCCGAGCGTACACCCCCACTTATTACACACACATGAACACACAGCAGCACAAACCCAACTTTTACATCAACAATAAACAGAATAGTAAATAAAATAACATTGCTGTTCCCGTAAATGAGCTGCTGGAGCTCCTTCACAGCGTCAACCAGCAGCTCAGTTTCCTCTGCTGAGAAGAGTTTGTTGGACACGTCCAGGTAGCTGCACTGTTACAATAGCAATCCACCAAAGTCAGAGCTCACCTGATCTACTCTTAAAGACAATGATGAGCTCTTAAAGAGACACTCTGATTGGTTTATTATTTCATGTTACGCCCAAAACACAATTAATTATGAGTTTAAGTCCATGTGTCCTGTGCTTCGCTTCGAGCTGCACAAGGTGTGCTTTTCCCGTCGTTATGATAGCTAAGACACACTGACGCCCTTAATCAAGCTGTACGGTGCACAGTTAACAGTTCGTCTATAGATAAAACTAAAATAGGGCCCATAAAATCAGAGACAGAAGCTCATTTGTTGGGAACACTCTTACCGGTGATCTTGTAAGAACTTGTCCTTGAAGTTTCCATTCTCCAGGTACATCATCTTCAGAGATTTCAGTCTCAAACTTGGCTTCTTCTTTCTCCACAACCTCCACACTGGCCAGAGGCTTCAGGATCTCAGCTTCACGCTCTACAGGAGAATCAAACATTGAATTTATAGAATGGATTATTGGATATTGGTCTTAAAGAAGAAGAAGAACACAAATTCTTAGATTTATAGTGATGTTACACACCTCCAAGTGTCAGTTTAGCTTGGTAACGTTTGCCCTCCACTTCCATGGCGTACTCTCCGACGTCGTTGGGTTGGGCGTTTTTAATGGTCAAAGTGAGTTCCTTCCCGTCCTTCTTCACCTCGGTTTTATCTGTGGGGTCGTTCGGAATTTCATCATTTCCTTTAAACCACTTCCAGTTGGGAGTGTCCTTCACGAGCTCGCACTTGAAGGTAGCCATGGCCTTCGGTTTCACATGCTGATCCCTCAGAGGCTTCACCAACCAGTCCCTGATGATCTCTGTAAAACGTTCAGGTAGAAATCATTACGATTGGCGAAGGAAATTACCTTTGGAATAGAAAATTAAATGGCGTGCTTCTTACCGATCACTTTCACGTTGGATTGAGTTGTGAGGTTCTCACACTCGCAGGTGTAAACACCCACATCGTTATCGTTGGCATCCTGGATGGTGACGGCGTGCTGCAGTCCAATAACATTGATCTGAACTTTTCCAGGAAGCACCTTCAGTTCTTTTCCATCCTTCTTCCAAACCACATCTCGCTCTTTACTCAACTCACAGGTCAGATACATGGGCTGACCCTTGAGTACGGACACTTCCTCCTCCAGATTCTTAGTGAATTTAATAGGTAACTCTGTTTAGGATAAAGAGGAGACATATTTTTTAGCATCAGCTTTGTATTTTTAACCATACCAATGTTATCACTTAGTGATAGGGCTGTGAAATATGTTGTAAATACTGATGTATTCGAAAAAAGTATCATCCTATATAAGATGCTGTTATACAAGAAATTACGATATTGTAATTGTAATATCTGTAATATCGCTCCTGCTACTCAAGTTACCATCTCTTCGTGTTTTAGCCTCTGAATCTGCTTAAGGCCATTATCCAGTCCCATTTCCACAACCCGGTTTACCAGGTATAGAACACAACAACTGGCAAACAGTGTGCCGCAGACAGGTAATCACTGAGCTTCAGTACGGTTGCTGATTTCCATCATATCATATATCTATATTGCTATTTCTCTCAAGCTCTGTGAATACCGCCCAGCACTCACCTTCTACAATGAGTTTGGCGGTGGAGGTCTTCTCCTTATTTCCCAGCTTGGCTACACAGGTGTACTCTCCTCTGTCGGACAGCTGGACGTCGATGATGGCCAGTTTACGGTCTTTGCCGTCGGAGGTGAACTTGTGTTTTGGACTCTCCCTCAGGTTGCTTCCGTCCTTCATCCAGGTGGTGATGGCAGTAGAAGGAGAAATCTGGCACTCGAACACGGCTGAGGAACCGATGGACTCGGCTTCCTGCAGGACGATGTTCTCCAGCTCCTTCACGAACTTCAGAGGAACCGCCTTCAGCTGGAAACCGAACGGCGAGTCTCCAGGAGGTTTATCTCCTCCGCCGCCGGGCTTTCCTCGTCCACGTCCGGCATCACCGGGGGAGGGGGTTTGTCTTGCTGAAAGGTGTGGGGGAAAATTTAGAGTTATTCTACCTGTTTACAGCAGAAAATCTGTATAAACGATTTAAAGGTTTCGTGCTTCGTAGAGTTCTCACGTTTAAGTCCTCGGCCTCGGCCTGGGGCGGCTTCTTCCTTTGGTTTTCCATCTGTGCAAATTGTGCAAAAGTGACGGATTTACAATAGTTCAAATAACAGTAAAAAAAAATTGCAGCTATAACCCTGCTGAAATTAACCCAGTAAGATTGAAGAATTGGATCCTGAGATCGCCTGAGATTGGCATTCGCCATAAGAGATTGAATTGAATTCTAAAAGTTGATGACCAGCGTTTCAACCACCATGCCATTAAAAAAGTCTAGCGTAGACCTTTATGATCTTTAGGATTTGAGCTGGATTCGTCAGCAGGGCAGTTTTTAATGTAAAGCATGATTATAAAGTAATTACACAAGCATATATACTGTATATATACAAGAAAATGTGAGCAGATTACTCAAATGGATTGTGTAAAATGAAATAAATGGATTATATACAGTATTAAGAGGTGAGACAAGAATTGAGACCAAACTGAAACAACAGACAATACAACAGATGAATGGAGTGACAGGAACAATAAACAATAAATATGATGGATGATGGATGATCCACAAAACAGACAACACAAATTAAGACAACATCGACAAACAGCTGATGAACAGATAACAGGAAGACATACAGACATACAGACGACCAACTGATGACCAACACTGGCCAACACGTAGGACAATAAGATGGGTGGTGGTTTGTTAAAACGATGAGTAAAAATGAGTAAAGTTGAGTAAAGATGAGTTTGAGGATGGGTATTATTTGTGGAGATGTTCTGGGGATGAAGGTTGTCAGGAAATACCCGTGCAGAGAAAGCTCTCGTCTTTCTTCTCACCTTTCTTCTCACCTACGCCACCCGGAGTCTCAACAGCTCCATCCTCCAACGAGTCGCCCAAATCTTCCGATCCGTAACTTTCAGTAGGAGTGAGCTCCCACCCCCACGCTTCCTCATCGTCCTCTTCCTGTTTATCAGCTTCTTCCTCGAACACTTCCTCTTCCTGCTGAGTCGGGATCCTCTCCAGCTCCACAGCTCCGGGCGACAACACTTTCATCAGCGACGGTTTTTCGTTTTCGGGTTTTGAAGGCGCGTCTTCTTGGGGCATGACTTTCTTCGGCACCTTTTTCAGAGTGACGGACTCGACTGAATCCTTGGGCGAAAGTTTTTTAGGTTCTTTTAGACTCTGCTTCTTCTCCACTCGAATGGCTTCGGGCTTCGGCGACGGCGTTTTCTTCAGCTCTGCTCCCTTTTTCACAAGTTCAACCGGTTTGAGTTTGACCTCTTCGGTTTCCTGTGGTGGAGAACCACCGAGCTTCTTTACTGAGGTCTTTGTCTTATCGTCTTCTTTTGGGCTGGTTTTTGGACTTTTTGCTGAGCTTACTGGGCTGATTCCAGTGGGAGATGGTTTCTTTTCAGTGGGTTTCTCCACCTGTGGTGATGGAGTCTTTTTAGACGCTACTGGTTTCAGCAGTACCTCCTCCTTATTTTCTTCAGGTGATTTGGCAATATGGCCGCCCTTTTTAATTGCAAGTGGCTTCTTCTCTTCTTGGGCTGGTGGACTGGTCTCTGTCTTTACTTTACTGGGAATGGTTGGGCTTGGTTTTTGCTGGATTTGACTTCCAGACTTCTTTTCAGGCTCTTTATCTGCCTTTTCCTCTGATTCCTTCAACGTTGACTTGATGTCTCTCTCCTGAGCTGACGTAGATTCTTTGGTTTCTTCGGTTGGTGGTTGGGCAGCTTTTTCTGATGGCTCTTCAGCTTTGGATTCTCTTGAAAATGGTTTTAGCTGAACCTTTTCCTCTACTTGATCTTGGGTTGGAGTTCTCTTCGATTTGGGGATTTGGGGTTTAATTGGTTCTTTGGAGGTTTTGTCTTTGGGTACTTTTGTCTCAGGTGGAACCACAGGTTTTGGCACCACTTTGGTTTCCTCAACGGTTTTAATTGTGGGTGTTTTCTCTTTTCTCTCCACCGATGGAGCTTGTTCATCTCGTTGAACTCTTTCCTGAGCTGGGAAACCAGTGGTTCCTCTCGTCTCTGAAACTTTTTCTTCTTTCTTTGGAGCTGCATCTTCTGGTTTACTTGGTTTTTTAACTGGTTTCAGCTTAACCGGTTCCTGCTCTGTCTCTGTTGACGGTATTTTTGAGCCTTTTTTGATCGTTAGGCCAGGAGTCTTAGGTTCTTCCTCCTTTGGCGTCTTGCTTTTCTTAAAATCTGCATTTCTTTCATCTCTTGGAACTTCAGAATCAGGAATTACAAATTTCTCTTCCTTTTCTGTCAGATATTCTTCAGATTTCTTAGATTCATCCTCCATGATTTCGTAGCTGCTGGTACACTCAGAAACAGAAGTCTCTGAGTAGCGTATTTCCTGCTTTTCAAAACCTTCTGTTTGTTCAGTTTTCTGAAGGATTGAAGCTTCCTGTTGAATCTTGCTGACTTTTGTCGTCAGAGATACAACCGTACCCTCTTCCTCCTCCTCTTTATATTTTCTGCTGACTTGTTTTAAGACTGGCGTCTCCATCTTTGTTTCTTCTTCAACGTGAATCTTGGCCTTGTGTTTAAGATACGCTCGAGTGGAGCTAGAATCTTCAAAAGCAACAAATATCACACATCACATCACAGACAGAACAACAAGACGGCCACCGTAGTTGTCACCAGAACCATTTCCATGGATATAGGACAACTATTTTGTGGACCACAAACAAATCTTCCATATCCACCTCCAAAAAATCCAATGTTTAATTTGTTGATAGTCTAATATACTTCATTTTGGCTTCCAACACTATATTAAACCTTATTTAAAGCTATTTACAGCATCAATAACCATCTTTCACACACAGTTTTGTCCAATCTTATCGTGTTGTGTGTGAAAAAGCTATGTAGCCATGCTGTAAATATGGATAAATTTGCTAAATTGGGAAATGTGTTGAGTTAGCATAGCTAGTAAATTTATGATTAATAGCTATCTCAGACGGCATTGACTTATACAGTCATAACATTTCTATAAACTTCTGGATGTTACTTTATTTGGCTAGTCAATAAGAGATGCCTCACAGATGCTTAATTTACATTTATCTACATGTCTATTAAATGTAATTGAACTGTAAATTTTGCTTTATAGAACGTAACTCTACACCCAACTCTAACCCAAACTTTACTCTTAACATTTTAAGTTTTAGATTTTAAGTTTAGGTTAAGGTTTGGGTTTTAGGGTTGAATCTTGGTTGAGGTTAGGCTTAGGTTTAGGTGTAGGTTTAGGTTCGGACACATTAAAATAAACATTTTGTTGAATGTTAGTTGAGTATCTATGAGGCATTGATGATGCACCATCCAAACTAAGTGATACCAACTTTTGATAATAGTTTAATACAAGAACATTCTAACATACAAATACAAATAAATGATGAAACAAACTCTTAAAAGTGGGCTTGGTGAAATAAGGTGTAACAATGATCAGTTTAACAAAGAGAAAATAAATACTTAAACAACAATAAATTGATATATGTGTAACGTAAGTAAGCTAGAAACAGATATTGTGCAGATGCACAATACTAATAATATAAAAAATGCAATAAACAATGCATTTATATTCCCTGCATTTTATAAATTAGCTACCGTACCTTTCTGAACTGGTCCAGGAGTTTCAACAGGGCCTTTATCTGCAGAAATTAAAACACATTTAACAGAGGAACAGACAGAAACACAGTGAAATCAGATCAAACAACACAGACAAACAGACGATAAAAAACACACCGTGTTACTTTACGCTCTATTATACAAAGATTTTAATGGGTTAAGACCAATCAATTAGGTTTCCCAATAAAAAGACCAAGAACTGAACAGAACAGTGGACCAGACAGACGAACGGACACAGACACAGCTGATCGAGTAGAGGGTGAGTGTTAGATTTAAGATTTTAGATTTAAAAATTCTATAAAATTGAAGTTAAAACATAAGACAAATAAGACCATGTGGACAAGTAAGATAAACAAAAAAATAAACAAGTACTGATAATTACATTAAAAAGTGAACATAAATATTTAAGATAACTGATAAACATAAAAAAAAACATAAAATGAAAAATAACACAAAAAAACAAGACGTAAGGAACAGACGTGACACAATAACAGAAACTCTACCTTGAGGAGGAGAACCTTTTTGTTGGATTGGTACCGCTGTGGGTTTTGGTGCTTCGGGCGATGGCTTCTTCTCCACCGTCGGCTCTTTAAATTAAAGCATGGTGCCATCGTCAAACGAAATTAAGCATGAAAAGACTCGTGAAAACTGTGCAGCTAAATAAACAAAACAGTAACAACAGCACACGCAACAAAGGACATACTACACAACAAAGGAACGAAGAGCGATACAGCAAAGATTCTCACTTTTTTTTGACATCAGAAGACATCAAAGACAGTGAAGACCATAGTAGTGACAAGACAAAAAACATTAAAACATCTTGAAACATAAGAAAACACATAGAAACATGTAGACTGTACCTCTAGGAGGTGAGGGTTTTTGCTCAACCTTCGCCACTGTTGGCTTTGGCGCTTCAGGCGTTGGCTTTTTCTCCACGGTTGGCTCTTTAAATAGTAAAAATTCATTTTTAAAAACGTCATTGCATTTATTAAATATGCATTTCATGCATAAAGTGCATGAAAAGATGGAATTCATACAAGAACAGACAAAATTTAAGTGAAAAGAAACATAAAATAGCACATTCAGACGTTCAAATAAAGAATTAAACATTTAAAAAGAGATTAGTTGTGACGAACAACAAACAAAAAGTACGGACAAACGTTTAAAAGAAGAGACTCTACCTCGAGGAGGTGAGGGTTTTTGTTCAACTGGGGCCACTGTTGGCTTTGGAGGTTCTGGAGTTGGCTTTTTCTCCACAGCTGGTTCTTTAATTAAAAGCATGCAATTGATAAAATCAATCAATCAATCAATCAATTAATCAGTTAAGGAATGGTATGGACAAAACCACAGAAAGACAATTCTGTGTTAAGAAACAGACAAAATATTAAACACAAACAAACAAACATAGAATATTTAACACAGAATAACAATAAATAACTGACAAAACCAACAGAAAAACACAGAAAGACGTTCTGTGTTAAAAGACAAACACATTCAACATAAAAGTACATACAAACAACACAATTGAAATGTATTAGTAAACAAATAAAACACAGAAGTACAAATTGTACCTCGCGGAGGAGACACTTTTGGTTCAACTGGTTCAACTGGTGCCACAGTTGGCTCTGGTGCCACTGGTGCCACTGTTGGCGTTGGTGCAACGGTTGGCGTTGGCGCCTCAGGAGTTGGCTTCTTTTCCACTGTTGGCTCTTTAAATAATAAAAGCATGGCATTGTCACAAACAAAGAAAAGATTCTACGTATGGAAAGAGGTAAAAACTCTAGAATAACAATACATACAAACATAAAAACAACACAAAATAAGACAAGAACTCAAGACACATCAAAAGAGACTCTACCTCTAGGAGGCAAGACTTTTTGATCAACTGGTGCCAATGTTGGCGTTGGTGCCACGGTTGGCTTTGGCACTTTGGGAGTTGGCTTCTTTTCCACTGTTGGCTCTTTAAATAATAAAAGCATGCCAATGTCAAAATAAAAGTACGGACCACACATATAGAAAGAGGTATAAACTATACCATAACAAATACACACAAAAATAGAATACGAGTTTGATTTTTCACTGACGAAATCAAGATCAAACAAAACATATATTTAATAAAAGCATGCACTGAAAGACAAAAGACATACCATGTAACAAAATGGACAAAACACATGTAAGAACAGAAGATATAGAACATAGAACATAAAACATACAACATAGAAGATACAGCGACAGATTATACCTCGTGGTGGAGGAGACACTTTTGGTTCAACTGGTGCAACTTTTGGCACTGGTGATACTGTTGGAGTTGGTGCAACTTTTGGAGCTGGTGCAACTTTTGGTGCAGGTGCCACCATTGGCGTTGGTGCCACTGTTGGAGCTGGTGCAACTTTTGGTGCAGGTGCCACCATTGGCGTTGGTGCCACTATTGGCGTTGGTGCCACCATTGGCGTTGGTGCCACCATTGGTGTTGGTGCCACCATTGGCGTTGGTGCCACTGTTGGTGTAACTATCGGCGTTGGTGCCTCAGGAGTTGGAATCTTCTCCACAGTTGGTTCTTTAAATAAAAGCATGGCATTGTCACAAACAAACAAAAGACAATGAAAATTGAAACAATACAAGAACATTGATTGACACTGTATTACAGCCACTGAACAGATCAGTGATGACACAATAACACCAAACACAACACAAAACACTCTACCTCCAGGTGGAGGAGACACTTTTGGTTGAACTGGCGCCATTTTTGGCATTGGTGCCGTTTTTGGCGTTGGTGCCACTGCTGGCGTTGGCGCCACTGCTGGCATTGGTGCCACTGCTGGCATTGGTGCCACTGCTGGCGTTGGTGCCACTTTTGGCGTTGGCGCCACTTTTGGCGTTGGCGCCACTGCTGGCGCTGGAGCCTCAGGAGTTGCCATCTTCTCCACAGTTGGCTCTTCAAATAAAATCATGCCATTGATAATCAATCAGTCAGAAACTAATATAGGATTGGACAAATCTCTTAAAAACTTTTAAAATAAACTAAAAACCCAAGAAAAGAGTGGAAATTAATTATCGTTCGTTATCGTTTAGCGCTGTTTGACTTGTGAAGGACCTGGATTTTCAAGAGAAACATTACAAGAGTAGATAAAGATCAAGAGTAAGACAATAAGACGTTTAGACAAAGAAATTAAAGACAATAAGACTCAACAAGTCTCAACTGCCTATTCGGCAGATTTGCGAGACAAACGACAAACAACAATCTGCACTGGAAAGATTTGTCGCTGTGATCAAGACCATTAAACCGTAAAATTCTTTAATTAATAATCATTTGGGATGTGTCTCAATTAATAGATTTAATTGATCAATTAATCAAAAATGTAATTGTTTGATTATTAAATAAGAACAAGGGTTGTTTGCAGCCATACTCTGAAAAAGTTCATGTCTAAAATCCCTAAAATATTAAGTATTATTATTCCTAAATACCTTTTTCCAGCATTTTAAGCTCTTTCTTCACTTGCTCTTTTGGTTTTACTTTTTGAATCTTGGTTTCAGGAGGAATAATTTCCTTTTCTTTCTTTAAATCAACGTCCTTCTTAACGCTGGACTCTTTCTGTTTTAGATTCTCGTCTTTCCTCTGTTGAGCTGTTGGATCCATCAGTCTGGTTCCTGGTTTGATCCTGATTTCAGAGACAGTTTGGATCGTCTCTTCCTCTGATATCGTCTCCTTCAGTATAGAACTATAATCTTTTAGTGAAAGCTCTGTTTCAGATCTCTCCTCAAGAGCCACCACTTTATTTTCCATGTAAAATTCCTCAGCTTCAGTAGATAAAATCTGAAATTCTTCTTCTTCTACTTCAGTCTTTGTAGATTTTTTGGGCGAATCCATTTTATAAGCTTTTTGTTCAGTTATCTTTAGAGCTGGCGACAGCAGAACATCGTTTAATAACGTGAAGTTAAGAATAGCTTATATGCATTATATATTTACTTTTAACACATTTATGTCCAGTTTTTTAGATTTAGGATAATTCTAGACTTGATAAAGAATTTCCAATGGTGACTCACTTTTAAAATATTTAGAAATATAAAGAATATGAAATTTTAAATATAAATTAGTATATTATATATTTTTTATATTATATAGTTTGATTGCTTAAATGTTAAGGGCAGTGGTTTAAAGTCTTTAATTACATTTTAATATCAATATACAGTTTATATACACACAATACATGTCCAAATATTTGTGGACACACTTTCTGAATGAGGAATGAATGAAAGAATTCATCTACTGTTCCAATTTTATTTTTCCAACTTTAAGTCTTTAAGTCATTTTCTTTATTTTTTGCTTTGGGGTCGTTACTTTTATGTTTTACTTTATCTGTTCAGATTTTCTGCCTTTTAAAAATACATTTAAACAATTTACATTCAACTTTTTGATCTGTTAAGCATTTTTAAAACATTGTAGACACTACAAAATTATCTAAAATTAACTTCTTATCTAAACATTTCTATGATTATTTGTGTCATTTAGCTGAGTTTCTTATCCAGAATGACTTTAATCATTTACTAGATTACTCGTTTTACAGCAGTGGGCCAATGTAGTGTTAGGAGTCTTGCCCAAGGACTTTTATTGGTGTAGTGCAGTATCATGATCACATATAGGCGTATTTTAACTCTGAAACTGCATTTAAATTCATTAAAATTTGGTTTTTGACACAAAGATTTGGATGCAATCCAAACGACTCCATTGGAAATGCTTTTAGTTTTAGTATTGTTGTGGTTTATTTATATATATCTAAAAACAGGTCACAAGTATATATACTAAAAGTACAGTATATATACTATGCGTTTATACCTTGTGTTGAAGCCACAGTTTTAGCTACAGGTGTTTCCTCCGGTTTTGCTTCTGTAGTTTTAGTTTTAATTTTAACCACTTTCTTCACCGTTTCTTCAGGTTGAAATTTCACTTCTTTTATTTCATGCTGGATTTTCTTTTCTCCTGAGATCAGCTGCTTCTCGATGACGATCTTCTCGGTTTTAATGGATGATTTCTCTGTACTTGGAGCTACATGGACTTTTAAGATGAAAGAAGTTTCTGAAGATCATGTTTTAATGATAGACCAAAATATCAACAAACCAGACAATATAATCCTATTTACTGGGATTTAGGTGCAATAAAAAACTTTCTGATTAATCTGATCTACGTTTTAATTCTAACCAGACATACCTTTAGCAGGAGAAATCTCCAACTTCTTTTGAGGCGTCGTTTCCAGTTTTTTCTCAGTTGTTTTTTGTGTAGTTTTAACTTCAACCACTTTTACTGAAGTTTCCACAGGTTTATTTACGATATTCTCCTCTGCATAGAGCTCCTCTCTTAAACTCATTTCCATTTTCACTGAAATCTCTTCAGTTTTCTGAGAAATTTCCATTGAATACTGGCTTTGTTCAGCTCTTGTTGAAGCTGTGAAGACTTTAAAAATGAAATTTTATGAACTTACTATGTGCCATAAATAAAGCATGAAACATTGACCTCTCTATTCAGTTTCTTTTTACCGTTAGAAGTTGAATTTTAAAATGTATAAAATGTACAACAATGCTTTACAATAGAGATGCACTGAAATTAAACTCAAATTAAACTTTTTACTATAGAGGAAATTAACTTGTCTACATTTGTCTGCATTTGCTTGCAATTACAAAACTAAAATTTGTAAATAATTACTGTTCACTGAACACAGTTCTATTTTAGTCAACAATTTACCTCAGCAATGCTGTTCCAATAAAAAAAATTGCCAAACATTTGATGCATCCACTTCTAGAGTACATGCCAGTTTTGTTGGCACTTACAGCATGTAATGAACTAAACTGTTGATATTATTTAGAGTAGGACCTTTCTGTTTGGTATCTCACACAGAAAAATGACTACATACAATATTCTACTGCAAAGAAAGCCCTAAAATCATACCTCTGGTCGGAGCCATTTCCATCTCCTTTTGAGTTTTAGTCACCATTATTTTCTCAGTTGGCACGTCGGCAGGTTTAACTGCAACCACTTTGAAATTAGAATTAAGTAAAATTAGAAGAAACAGAAGAAATGACAGCAAAGAAAATTAAAAACAAAACACACAAATACAGAGAGAGACAGACACAAGCTGAATGTCAGGAAAATCAAGAAAATCAAGAAAATCAAGAATATAAAGAGTTTAAAGACAGAGAATGAAAAGATTCGACACTTAAAACATGTCTCGGGACACTTAAACCTAAAGTCCATTAATATTAAAGCTCATAAAAGTGACGTATTGAAGTTAAAAAGTTCAGAAATTCTGATTATCTAGGTGATGATACCTTTCTCTGATGGTTTTTGCTGCTGAACTGGTTCAGATTTAGTTGGATCAGCTTTTTTAGCCAGTTCAGGCTTTTTAACTGGTTCCATTTGAACCGGTTTTGGTTCTAGTTTTGATCTTGGTGGCTCTGCTTCTGGCAATTCCTCAGATACTGGTTTTATCTCAGGTTTTCTGCTCATTTCTGGCTTCGAAACTTCGATTTTAACATGTTTAGTCTCCAGACTTTTAGCCAGTTCTACTTTTAGCAGCTCGGTAGAGGCTGGCGTTAGCTCGGGTAGCTTCTCACACAGCTTGGCCACTGGTTTTTCAGTGGAAACCAGTACAGCCTCCTCTTTCCTTACTGGTTCAGGCTTCTTCAGTACTGGCACTTCTTGTTTGGATGGTGTTTTAGAAGCTGTTGGTTTCGGTGGAGCTTCAGAGGCAAACGATTCAAGCTCTGATTTTTTGTCAGGCTTTTTTATAAGTGGCGTTTTCTTAGTTTTTGCCTCTTCGGGAGCTTTAAAAAAGAAAAATTACATTACACCCTGTTTTTAACAAAGATTCGGATCAGATTAACCTTCTACATGAGTGTAGAGACTAGGAAACTCGAAGACTGAAGAAAGATTGAGATTAAGAAATGAAGAATTTTAAGATTTTCTAAAGATTTTTGAAGAACTTTCCAATTTAGAAAAGATTAACAAGAAAAATGACATTTATAACAGAAAATCACAAAAGAAAGCATTAAAAATTTGATGGACAAGACAATAGAAGATGGACAAAAAGGACAGAAAGATGTAAAGACATCTGTCAAAAACAACACAATACAACACAATACAATACCTTTGACAGGTGGAGCTTCTGGCTTCTTTGTAACTTCAGGTTTAGGTTCAGGTTTAGGTTCAACCTTTGGTTCTGGTTTTGTTGGAACCTTAGTCTCAGGTTTAGGTTCAGGTTTGGGTTCAGGTGTGGGTTGTGGCTTGGGCACAGCCATTGGTTCAGCCATTGGTGCCACTTTGGGCTCAGGTGGCACCACCTGAGGTTTAGGCTCAGGAACCACTGGCACTGGTTTAGGAACATCTTCAGGTAAGACAGGTAAATATTAGTGTCTAATCACCAATAATCAGACAGACAGAGTGAAGAAGTGATGCACAGACAGACAGAAATATATAAGATTTACCCAACGACATGCTGGAGACTTTAAAACATACATTTAACGTACATTTAAACGCACGTAGACGACGTAAGAAGATTTTTTGGGTAAAATGTAGACAGATATGTTCACAAACAAAAAACACAATAATAACTTTTACACAAGAAGTTTCTGTTTAAGAATTTAAAATGTAAAGATATTAAAAAACACATAAAAAAGTAAATTACACAAACACAAAATGAGTATAGAAGGTATAGAAGTATTTAAAAAAAGAGTGTAAAAGTCAAAAAGTCTGCACTTTTAGAACTCTTGTGACAATACCTTTAGGTGCTGGCTCTTCCTTTCTCTCAGGTACTTTTACCACCTGGACCTTTTCTTCTACCGGCCTCCTGACTTCAGGTTCTTCAGGACATCATCAGAATAAGAATAAGAGAAAGTTCAGTCATAGACAGCATGCAATATATAGAGTGAGTAAAGAACAGCAATGGATAAACATATAAAACATATAAAACACATATAAAAGACAAAAAACAATGAAGAAACTTTAAAAAGTTAATGTACAAAAAGGGACGAACCAACATACAAAGAATTACGACTTATATTTTAAGTTTTGTTTTTGTTATTTTTGCTTGAAAAGTTCAGCAAATTTGAGTTAAACACAACTCAGAACTCACGACTAAACACAAAAAGACGTTAATAAAACAGAAAATTAAAAACACAAACACACAAATACCTTTCGGTAGAGTTTCAGGTTTCTCCTCTGGTTTCTTGGAAACCTCGGCTGCTTAAATAACACATACACTCTGTTACTTTACTGTATTTTTACTGTATTAAGTTATAAAAGCTTTAGCAGACATGTATGAAGCATGTTTGCAAACGTATTAGAAAAAAATGATGCAAAGACGCAAAAAACAGCACCAAAGCCATCAGATTAAAACCTAATTCTTCTAATATGAAGCATTAAAAACAGTGTGATATTAATAAAAGCACATACACATATATACACACATATATACATATATAAATACAAACATATACAAATACATTTAAAACACACAAACAGAACAGTACCACAAGGAAACAGAGTGAAACAGAGACGCTGAAGAGAAGAGACTTTAAGAAGAGCTCTTTGCTCGATAGCTTAGCTTAGCTTTAGCGCTCTTGGCGTTTGGCGTAACGCTAAAGGTTAATAGCGACGGTTAAAGCCAGGGCCAGCCGACAGTGAGGTCAGGGGTCACTGCACCTTTTATCTGTTTGATTTTAGGACTGTTTATGGCTAAATTGAAAACTAAAAATTGGGTGTAAAAGTAAATTCTAACATTTTGCATTCAGCAGAAATGAAAGAATGGAAAATGTAAAAACAAATCAGTGCAGGACTTCTTATTCACAGTATTTAATGGTTTAATGATTACAAAATTAGATTTTACACCAATTTTTAAATTTTCAAATTTACCCTCAAACGGTCCTAAAACTATAAACTGATAAACGCTGACCGTTCAGCCACAAACACGGAGTTTTATCTTTTAATACCTTGTTTAGGCTTTTCTTCCGTCTTTCCAGCCACAGTTTTAGGAACAACTTCCTCAACTGGCTTCTTCGGTTCTGAAGAAAAACAGACAAACACGTAGAAATACAAGGTCAGACCAAAATATTTAGTCTGGACAAGAGGACGGGGACAGGACTTCTGGAAGAGGGTAAAAGGAGGAGTAAAACAGGGTAAAAAGGGTAAAATTGGGTTATACTGGTCAGTGATGAACAATCAACATTCAGTCACAACCAAAAACAAGTGAATGATGATGAAGACAAACAGGGGTTAAATAAAACATGATAAAAATAAAAAATAAAGTGTAACATTATCAGTTCAATTTTCTGACCTTTCAAGGTTAAATTCAAAAATAGAAAATTAGGTGTACAAATTCATTACTTTTATTTTTTTTTTGTAAGGAATTTTATTAATATTTTCCGATTTTTACATTCCTTCCTCTTACAATCTGAATTTCATGGAAATACAAAAAGTGAATTTTAAAATTTTATTCTCAAGTTTTCCTGTAGGTTGGAATTGAGAATAATAGAGCAGAATTATTAAAAAAAAAGTTGAATATATATATTTTTTATTCAGGTTGTGAGGATGAGAAATGAATTATTGATAAACTGGAAAAATGTATTTTCCTAATTAAAACAAAACTAAATATATATATATATATATATATAAATAATAATAAATGTAAGTTTTACACCCAATTTTTTATTTTAGAACTTATCTTTAAACAGTTTAAACAGTAAAATTGATCTGATGAAAGTTACTCTGATCTTATTAAGAGAATAAAACACAGAAAATGAGCTGAATTTTATGCTCTCTATTAGTGATGAAGATCACAGTTAAACACAGTGTACCTTCAGAAGACGAGAAATCCTCTCTGACCGTCCCACTCTCATAACCCACTGTACCAAACCGCCCAAAACAAAAAATCAATATTTCAACCAAAAAAAAGAAAAATTAAAACATAAAGAAATAAAAACGTACATATCTACAGTAGTTTATTAACTGTGTATTAGTTCATTAATTAATGTTCTGCTGATTGATTATGTGATTAGGGGTGTTCCTAACTCAATATCAGTATCAGTCCAATACTGACGATAATCAGTGGATTGAATATTGATCAAGTATCGGTAGTATTGGACAGGTTCAGTATCAGCAGGTACTCAAGGTTGTATTATTGGTATCAGTATTAATAAAAAAAAAAAAAATATATATATATATATGCAATCAAATGGCGACCTTGCTTTTTAAAAAAAATGGTCAATATTTTATAAATATGTAAAATATTTAGTTTTGGAATAGATTTTTCTGTAAAACATTTTGAAAAACATGTTTATGCTATTGTGTAGATAAAAAGGATTTTTGACATTTCTTCCCTTTACAATCTGAATTTAAGGTAAAATTAAAACGATAAAAAGTAGGTTGAGTTATGTCATCAGATTGAGTAACAAAATAAGAAAATTTAGTCTTTTTTTTCTGTGAAATTCAGATTGTGATTGTGTAAATTAAGTATTACACCATATTCTAATTTTTTTAAATTAATCCTTAAACAGTTATAAAATACATATTTAGGCTATTTAACTGAGTAGTAAAAAGTAAAAAAAAAAAAAAAAAAAAATTAAAATTGAAATTTTGGCTTCGGAATAAAAATATTATCTTATCTCTGGTATTGTTCCACCCTTAACTGAATTAGAATTAGAAATTATATGTTTTTCTCTTTAGATATAAAAGTCACAAAGCAAACAAATCTAATGAAGTAATAAAATTAGTTATTAATTCATACAAATAATCTGTTTAGTAGGACTTCACCACTTTTTAAACATGAATATGGATGAAAGACATGTATAGAAATATTAGGCACGGACATATGAAGAGATAAAATATTATAAGTTTGGGTTAAAATTCCAACAAACATGATGGATGGAGATGGATGAGATGGATGGAGTTGATTAGATGGATGATTAGATTGATAAACTGATTAGAATAAACTGTGAAATTTGAGTAAGTTTGGTTGCAGATGGAATAAAACTGATAAATAAAAGTAGTACCTGATACTTCACTCTTTTCTTCATAATAATATTCAGATGACTCTTCTTTTAAAAGTGAAAGATTAAACAAAAAATGGTGATTATTATTAAAACTTTAAAACTGCATGATTAATTTAATGTTAAATATTAAATTATATTGCTTTATATTAGCTTATTTTCATTTAAAACTAGTCTTACCTTTAAAACTAATAATAGAGGACATCTCTGGTACTTGTATTGTTGTATCAGGGACATCTACAGTAAATGTAGAATACATACATTTAGAGTGTAGATTGTATTTTTGTATTGTGTCTAATATGATAAAAACTATGTAAGAAAATGTAGATTTAGATTACTTTAGGTTTATTTTTTATTTTTAAAAATACTCACCATAAGACATTATTCCTAGATCAATCTCTGTAAAAGGAGGCAAAATGTGAAACATATTGTTACTGGGGTTAAAAAAAATCACTTCCAGTGAAATTTGAGTAAAATTTTAATCTCACTCTGATTTTATTTAATCTGATTTTAACTTTTAGTACCTTTGCCCGACAGATAAAGCTCAGCAGTACTCGTAGCTTCACCGATGGGCTCCAATCGCGCAATTACAGAGTATACGCCTAAAAGATTATCAGTGAAGATCAGCTGAGCATCTTGATTTTTTTAGAATACAAAAGTAAAAATTGAAAAAGTAAAAATTAGAAGTACTTCTAAGACTGTTTACTGTACACACCTTCGTCCTCAGATGTAACATTACGGATGATCATAAAGTGACGTCGTCCCTCACATCTGAAGGTATATTTTGGACTCTCTTTAAGTTCCCATGAGTCTTTGTACCATGTGACCACGGCGTTGTCAAAAGACAACTCGCACTCAAACGTCGCCGTCTGGCGTTCCTTCACCATAATGTTTTGGATGCGTTTGGTGAACTGAATTTGCTCAGCTATAAATAAGATATGATAAAAAATATGGTTTTATGGATGATTATTTGTGTTTTAAATGCATTTCATTATTTCATATTTTTTCAGTTTTCACACTTTTAATAAAGATGAAAAAGACAAAAACCAAGAACAAGACAAGAACAGTTTCAACTGTTTCATTAAAAACCATCATCATTTTGAAAAGAAAACCAGAACTCAAGAAAAATACGGCCACTATAGGACCAAGCGAAGTAGATCAAGAGCTGTAATTAAGAATTAAGAAAGAAAAAGGGAGGAAAGTTGTGTTTATTAGTGAAAAGAGGGAGAAAAAGAGCAAAGAACAAAAGAACAAGATAAAAGATAAAGATGGACGACAGCCCAAAGACAAGAAATGCAAAAGAGATTGAACCAATTTTTTTCTCTAAACCTTGCAAAAATTTACCTTATTCTAATCATAAATATCCCAAGAATTATTGTAAGAATTTGAAAGTTCCTACTAAAAGTGAAGAATTTGAGAAAGCGCTGCACTAAATGCAGCTTAAAAACAGCTTTGATTATTTTCTTACCAGCTCGAGTCTTCTTCTCAAACCCATCAATCTCTATAGGAGAAAACACATAATTGACCTTAAAATTAATGCAATACTAAAAAATAAGACTTACCCAACACCGAGAGACTGGCACTGGAGATATGAGGGCCGCACACGACGCGGTAATTTCCCTGGTCACTCTTCTGACAGTTCCTGATCTTCAGCACGTGGCGGTCGCCCACCACCTTAATATCGTATTTACTACCGTTCTCAAGCTTCTGGGTGTCTTTGTACCAAGACATGGTGATTTCTGGGTAGTTGATCTTAATCTCGCACTCAAACACGGCCTCGTTATTAACCTGGGCGGTTTGATCTGTGATGTCGTTAAGCAGGGTGACGGGCTGCGGACAGAAAATAGGTGCAAACGTTCAAATCAAAGTTCAATTCATAGAATCCCAATGTAAGAGTTGAGTTTGACACAAGAGATCTAGTTTTCTGGGAGTTTTTATATTTTATATTGCTGCTAAGAAGATTCATACTTCAGTTTGTTCCATTCTTCTCTGCAAATCAGACACGAGCTTAGCCAAATCTTCGTCTTCGGCTTCTCGTCCACGTTCGCGTTCCTGATTCAGAAAAGAGCATTGAACATTCCTCCGAACATCTGCTTCAAACTGATGTACAGTAACTCTGCAAACTAACTCTACAGGCCTCCGCATACTTTCAGCGAAACGACGTTCGTGAGCTTTGCACAAAGTCGAGATGACATACTTTCTGCATATTCGCATTGTGCCTGTCTCACACGCCTCTTTTTAAACAACCAATCACAGGCGTTGTCGCATAGTGACTTCAACCGTAGAGATCACACAGCTTCAACCATGTGCACGACACGGCGAACGTCGTCTTCGCATGAAGTATGCCGAGGCCTTAAATCTAGCTCTAATAAAATAAGAAAAAAGCTAAATAATATAAAAAACAAATACGATAAGAAAGATAAATCTACCGGTCTTCCACTTTCTTCGCCCTTCTCTCGTTTCAGCTGCTCGATGGCCTGCAGGAGGCCTCTGTAGTCGGTGATGCCGTACATGCGAGCGTACTTCTCGTACTCTTTGGGATCTACGTTTCTCAACAACTCAACAATATCAATGTCTTTGTCCTCCTTCGGACTTTTCTGCTTTGATGGCGTCCTGAACGTGACAAAAAGCGGAAGCCAAGATTCAGTTATTGCAGTTTTATCTTCATTTAAAATGAAAAAAGAAATTGAATAAATCATTTTACACTCATATCAAACTCACTTCTTCAGTTTGACCGTTTCAGGTGCGGTCTCCTGCTTCTCAGAAACGGTTAACTCAGTCTGACTCTCGATTTCTCCGTGTTTGTTAGACGCTACACATCTGTACTGACCGGAGTCAGATTTGGTCACTTCTATGATCTCCAGTTTGGCCTCTTGGCCTTTCTGCTCGATACTGACTCGACCGCCGTGGGTCATCTGCCTCCACTTTCCCTTCATCCACTTCACGTTAGGGATGGGATCACCACCAACCTTGGCAATGAAGGTTGCGGTGCCCTCTGTAGGTCAGAGTGTAGTAGTGTGAACAGGGTGAATTAAGTTATATACCATCGTATCATCGATATAGATTCTAAAGGACCGATCACTTACTCTCGGTGACGCGAACACTCTTCGGTTCATCGATGAAGAACAAGTTCTCCAGTTTTTTAACTGGCTGAGGTGCTGATGGAACCGGCTGAGCTGCTGCAGGAGCGGCTCCTGCTTTTTCTGAATTAAATCATTGAAGTTGAAGAGCAAAGAGAATTAATAAAAACGGTAAGAGTCTTCATTTGATAGAGAAATGTTCAGTTCATATTGATTGTCCCAACTTTTAGGGACTCAAAAGAAAAACCATCATGATATTTAATGATAAGAAATCCAACTCCAGCTACTAATATATATATATATATATATATATATATATATATATATATATATATATATGTATATATATATATATATAATATATACAGCACCAAGCAATGAGGCTCAGATATGAATACCCCAAAATTATATTTTGAGATAATTATAATTTTCAAGTTTTATAAAACTATATTCTGCAAAGACAATTGCTTTTTTACTTGTAATTATATACATTAAGCAAATTGCATGGACTTTTGCAGTAGAAGTTTGCATTAGATTAAGTACTAAATGGTCAAGAAAATGGTTTTATATAAAAAAGAGCATAATAAAAAGATAAAAGATCCACATAACTTCAGTAGGACCCAAGTGATTTGAGTGATGCTAGTTTAAGTCATACAATTCAGAAAATTCACACTGTAAACCTGTCACAATTCATATATGTTGAGTTCTTAAACTTCTAAAAACCTGAATACCCTAAAAATATAGCAAATAAAAAGGGTATAATAAGAAAAAGTACACACTCTGAGATCAAAGATCCACAGCATATTTTTGATGGTGACCTTGTTACCTTTCCAAAAAATCAAGTTTTATAAAATCGTATGCTGCGAAGGCAATTGCCTTATGTTTGTAGTAAAGTGAGTAGTATGAAATGTAACTTTTTGCATCAATACATCATTACAATATACAATTCATTGTTAACAGGTTGGTTATACATAAAAAAGAGGAATAAAATAAGACTAAAACTTTATATAGCTTTAACTTTTAACTGTACAACCCAAGAGATTCGTTTTTTGTGTTACAGTTTTAAGGACATTTTTGAGAATAGCTGTCACTAACCATCTGAAAACAGTAAAAACACAGCAGAAGACAGCGTAATAAGAAAAGCAGCAGACTCTCAGATCCACAGCGTACCTTTGATGGTGACCTTGGTCTTGGAGAAGGTGCTGCCGGCGCTGTTGGAGGCCTTGCAGAGGTAATCTCCTGCGTCGGTTTTGGACGCTTTGTCGATCACCAGACTGGCGGCGCCGTCGGTAAAGGTGATCTTGGTGGTGGCTGAGGACGTCACCTCCCTCCTGTCCTTCATCCACTGGATGTTCAGTGGAGGAGAGCCGGTGACGTTACAGCTAAGGCTGAGTCTCTCGCCCTCGCCCACTGCCGTAGGCGTGAGGGTCGTGATAAAGGTCGGTGGATTTTGTTGCTCTAAACGTCAAAGAAGAAAAATCAGTAATGTGGAAATTTTGGGACATTTTAAGACGTTTTAGAAGGTTGAGAAGATTGAGGCAATTAAGTTCTAAAAACTTGTTCGCTCTCAATCTCTTATACCTTCAATTCCAGCCCCAAGAAGTCATATATTTTAAGATATTTTAGGGCTGTAGGATGCTATACTATGGTATTATATATAAATGTTAGTTAACTGGATGGAGATGTGGACCAGTAATGGTCCTCAAGAACTTTGAGAAGATTGAAACGTTTCAACCATTGGGTTTCAACCGTAGAGTTTTAACCATAGAATTTTGACCATAGGGTTATGACCTAGATTACCAACCAAAAGTGGAGGAGTCTCTCAACCTCGCCCACTGTCGTAGGCAATGTGGATATTTCTGGACATTTTAAGATGTTTTAGACACAGGTATTTTAAGGCTGTAGGATGCTGTGCTATGGTATTACCTGTACCAGACTGGATGGAGATGTGGACTGGTAATGGCCCACAAGAATTAGAGAAGATTGAAAAGTTTCAACCATTGGGTTTCAACCGTAGAGTTTCAACCAAACTTTTGAAAACAGAGTTTCAGTCTTAGAGTTTTGACCTAGATTACTAACTAAAAGCAGAAGAAAGCCGTTGACTTTACAGCTAAGGGCGAAGTTTCTCGCCCTCGCCCACTGTCGTGGGCAATAAGGACATTTTTGGACATTTCAAGATGTTTTAGAAGATTGAGAATATTGAGGCAATCAAGTTCTATAAACCTGTTCGCTCTCAATTTCCTACACCTTCAATTCCAGCCCCAGTAACACATTTTTTGATATTTTAGACAAAGACATTTTAAACAAAGGTATTTCAGGGCTGTAGGATGCTATACTATATGGTATTACCTAAACTTGTTAGTTAAATGGATGGAGTTGTGTACTGGTAGTGGTCCTTAAGAACTTTGAGAAGTTTTGACAATTGGGTTTTGACCATAGAGTTTCAACCTTGGAATTTTGACCTAGATTACTAACTAAAAGCAGAGGAGAGCCATTGACCATACAGCTAAGGCGAAGTCTCTTGCCCTCGCCCACTGTTGTAGGCAATGTGGACATTTCTGGACATTTCAAGATGTTTTAGAAGATTGGGAAGATTGAGGCAGTCCAGTTCTATAAACTTGTCTGCTCTCAATCTCCTACACCTTCAATTCCAGCCCCAAGAAGTCATATATTTTAAGATATTTTAGGGCTGTAGGATGCTATACTATGGTATTATATATAAATGTTAGTTTCAACCACAGAATTCTGACCATAGAGTTTCAATCTTAGGGTTTTGACCTGGATTACCAACCAAAAGTCATCAAGAAAAGGAAAGCAAGGTTAAAAACAAAGATGGCGGAAATGCACATTACTAAGAACATTAAGAAAAACAAAGATGTCTACCTGTGATCTTGATCACCGTCTGGCAGGAGGTGGAACCGGCTTCATTGCTGGCGCTGCACACGTACGTTCCGCTGTCCGAGGTTTGGGAACTCTTAATGCACAGCACCGCCACGTTGCTCTTGAATAATATTTCACAGTTGTTGGAGCTGAAGATTTCCCTGTTATCTTTGTACCAGTTAATGGACAGGGGTTGGGATCCAGATACACGACCCTCGAGCTTCAGCAGCTTACCCGTGGTGTCCTCGATGTGCTCTGGGAATTTTTTAGTGAAGGTTGGTGGAATTTTACGCTCTGGAAACAAAACACACGTATAAAGATGAGTTGCCACATTTATACAGACACATACAGACGAACAGTCAGGCACATATACATCGAAACATACAACACAAACATCTGAGACGAATTTGAGAAATCTACCAACTAGCAATATGGAGATTATAAGAGTACTGGCCTGAGTCTACCTGATCTGCCTTTAGAACGACTGGGAACTGTCTATTGTCGGAAAATACAATAGATAACTAAATTATTATAAATGTATATATTGTTGCCTTTCTTTCCACAAGGTAATGTTTATTAGTAATGTTATAAATTACATTTTCAGAACTACAAGACTCTGGTCATTAACTAAGGTTAATGTGTGTGTTATATTGTATTTTTTGTATGTATTTAGTCGGTTAGTTAGGTTTTAATTAAATTTTAATTAAGTGTCTAAACTACTTACGTGGGCGGAGCCTCCCTATATGTCACACTGATTGGTTTGTAGAATGTGGTCAGTTCTGTTACAAAAATTGCCTTTCTAGGTGTTGTGCGAATTCTGAGTCCTTAGAAGTAAGAGATTCCCCACCAATTCATTTTATTTCTGTTTATAAATAAAGGTTAATCTACAGTTACAGTAGATACAGAACTTTACCAAGAGAGAGACGCATTTCAGCACAACACCTCTTCTTTTTCTTCTTCTATTGCTTAACGGACGACTCAACTTCTTGCAATTGATCTGAATAAAGTCAGAACCCTCCAATAAAAAGTTTTCAATTTGCATTTTTGGTTGTTTGGACCAAATTTTAGTTCTTTTAGCAACTTTTGAATGTCCGGACCAAACCAGGTAGGTGTGTAAACACTTTAGTGCTCACACACTAGTGCTCACAATTACAGCCATAGAGAAAAGCATTTGTAGTTCCAGCGTTATTTGATATTTAATGAAATGCAGGTGGATTCCTCGTATAGTTTTTTTTTTTAATCTTCTGAGTTTTTTTTATACTAGTATTATTACTGAAGTTTGATAAGTATTTTGGATTAGTTTTCAAATTCATGTTCAAATTCAGGTTATCCTCCAATGATAATGAAGTTTCTCTAGTTTTAATGTTGTTTATTGATCTCTTTTAAATGCTATTATTATTTTTTTTTTTTAACGGACTAAAAGACAATATTGAATATATATTTTTTTTATTTTTAAACTGATTTAAAACAAACTGATTGAAGAGTAGCACAAGAAATCCAGCGATTTCCCATCCGGTCATTTCAAAGTCTTAATTCCAGTTTACTGACCTCCGTCTACGGTGATCTTTGCGTGACAGATATCAGTTCCATCGTCATTCATAACTTCGCAAGAGTAAGTTCCAGCAGTTTCCCTGTTACACTCCTGAAGACATTCCAAAATGCAGGTATTTCCAACCACTTTAGTGTTGTATCGGTACGAAGCGTAGATCTGTTTGCCTTCTTTATACCAAGTGATGAAAAACTTTTCCATTCCAGTGAATGAGCACTCAAGCCTCAATTTTTGACCCGGTTTGAGGGACTGGTCTGACATCTTCTTCACAAAACGAGCAGGTCCTGAGAGGAACATCAATTACAGACTGATCACCATCACTAGCTTCAATAACATGCTCAGATTAGCATTCGCAGCTACTGTATATACTGTAAACTAGCATCAATCCAAGATCAACGTTCCATAAAGATAACAAACATCCAGAAGCCTACTAACCAGAAACTACCGTAACTTGGGCGTGACAGATGTCCGATCCGAAGGTGTTTGAAACTTCACAAGAGTATTTTCCCGTGGTTTCATTAGTGCACTGCTGCAGGCACTCCAAAGAGCAGGTATTTCCAACAACGCTGGTGTTGTATCTATAAGACGCATAGATCTGCTTTCCATCCTTGTACCAGGTAACAAATATTTTTGGAGCACCAGTGAACGTACACTCGAGCCTCAGTCTCTTGCTCATGGCGACTTTCATATCCTGAAGTTTCTGTTCAAACGTGGCAGGTTCTGAGAGGAACAACAAAAACCCAACAATCGAATGAATCAAACTAGTTTTATCATTACGGGAAAACAAATCTAAATGCTAATAGTCAATCGATTTCATTCCAAACTAAACTCTAAAGGCTTCTGCATACTTCCTGCGAAACAAACATTCTCTGTGAAAACGATGCATTGAAGCTCCATGATGAAACGATCTTTGGTTCGCCTCCATGGTCGACCAATCCGATGTTATCGTACAGAGTTTTCTAAATGTTTAATGCATCAAATTGTTCGCTAAAGCCAAGCGAACGTTGTCTTCGCAAGAAGTATGCTGAGGTCTTTAGCGCGACGACGCAAATAAATGATCGTAAATCGAAGCATCTAACGGAAAAATACAGAATCCAAAGGGATACCAACCTGTCCTCGTCATCACATTGGCGTGACAAATATCAGTTCCCATGGAATTCGAGATTTCACAAGAGTATTTTCCTGGCGTGTCTTTGTTACACACTTGTAGACATTCCAAGATGCAGGAATTCTTGGTCATTCTTGTGTTATATCTGTACGAGGCGTACAGCTGCTTTCCGTCTTTGTACCAAGTTACGAACAATTTTGGCGCTCCGGTGAACGTACACTCAAGCCTCAGTCTGTCGCTCATTGGGAAAACCGTGTCCTTTAACCTCTTCACAAAGCGAGCAGGTTCTGAGGGACAGCAGAATCATCACATCATCACATCTTTCATCACAACGGCAAGCACCAGAGCTTCACACATCTGACATCATAACATTAAAACATCCCAATATCACACCCTGACCAAACAACATGCTGTAACAAGACAACGAAACTGTATTTCAGTTTAGGAAATCCAGCTGTAGTTTAATTTAACAAAAACATTTATTTAATAAAACGTGCAGACTGAAAACAAGCACTACACAACCAGACTCACAAAATAAGACACATGCCTTTAAATCAATCTCGAACTGAAACTTTTAAAAGAGAACTTCTAAAACGTTTTTAAAATTTTGAATTAATATTTTAAATAAGTCAATGACTTCCAAGCTCGTGCAGCAACAACAAGAACTCAACAACTCAACTGCCTGTAGCATCACACCCCAAACAAACCCCTGCTGAACATCAACAACTACACCCAGGCACCATGCTGTCCAACCCTGCAATATCAATCTGCTCTCTTGTAAGGTACAAAAATGTAAGAGTTTACAAGGGCTTCGCATTTTCTGACGAGTGACACTTTCTACAAAAATGCAGGCAAGCATCTCCTGGACTACAATTCCTGTGCAATTCCTTTACAAACCTGCGACGGCAGTCACTTGACAGTGGCAGATATCGCTTCCGTACGCATTCGAAACTTCGCAAGAGTACTTTCCGCTGGTTTCCTTCTTGGACTCGTGAAGGGCCTCCAAGACGCACGAGTTGGCGGTGACTTTGGTATTGTATCTATAAGAGGCGTAGAGCTGTTTGCCATCTTTGTACCATGTGACGAACTGTTTGGGCGCTCCAGTGAAAGTGGACTCGAGTCTTAACTTTTGGCTCATTGGAACTGTGACGTCGTTCAACGTCCTCACAAATCGGGCAGGTTCTGAGAGAAAGAGGAGGATTGAAACACTTTAGGCTTCTCCTGAGAATCTGTCAGAGTTTCAATTTCTAAGTTTCAACAGCAACATGCTAACCCAAACGCCCAAATACGCTATCGAGAAAAACGTGAACACGGATGCACAAGCAATGTCGCCGAGGCGTACCAACCTGTGACGGTGGTAACGTTGCAGTGACAGATATCACTTCCGTACGCATTCGAGACCTCACAAGAGTATTTCCCTGTGGTGTCCTTGTTACACTCCTGAAGAGCTTCCAGAACGCATGAGCTCTCTGTCATTTTAGTGTTGTATCTGTAAGAAGCGTAGAGCTGTTTGCCGTCTTTGTACCAGGTGACGAACAATTTCGGGGCTCCCACGAATGTGCACTCGAGTCTCAGTTTTCGGCTCATTGGGATAGAAATGTCCGTCAGCTTCCACACGAAGCGGGGGGTATCTGAGAAGATTGCATTGTTTCAGGTAAATATATAGGTTAAATATATATTAAATATCTATATTAAATACTGCAAGAAATCGAAAAAGGAAGGAACAGTTAGTTACACCAGCATCACTGGACAGTAAGATCCTTCGAAAATATCCTTTACAAGGGGAAAAAAGCACTGCAGTGGATGTTTTATTAAACAGTGATGGAAAATCTGATTGGAACATCAACTAAAATAAAACTAAAACATCACCAGAAGACCAAGTTTAGCATATCCTAAGAAGAGAAGACAAGAGACGATCCATCAAAACTGAAAATGTTCCAAGAGTATCATCCAAAGAATGGACAAGAATGGAAGGTTATGTCTACAAGAGTGTCATCTTCATTTTTCACAAAGAATTTATTAAGATTTTATCAAGTTGTCGATTCCTTGAAGTGTTTCTTGAACTTCTTCTTTGTTTTCTTCTTATCCCATCGTTCTTGTTCTTCTACAGATCCGTGTATCTGTTTCCAGTAAAAGATGTTCCTTTATGACTGGAAGCTTCCAAAACAGTTGAGACAGTTCTTTCAATCCATTTTCTCAACGTAACACAAGATCAGCAAGAAATTAAGAAGTGTAAAGAGTTGTGAGTCAGTGTAAAAGAGATTGAGCTTATTGATCTACTCGGATATAAAGACGTCGGCTTGGAAATTTAAAGAGAAGTCCAAAAAACGTCCAAAGATTTGCATCAAAACTGTGACTGAACAACTAAACACTGAATACAAAACAGACTTTCCACAGGCGGATCAGTCACACACCGACAGGCAACACCGAAACCAGTGAAACAACGTTATTTGTATTATCTTAATTTTCTAACGTTCATCCTGGACCATGTCATAAGAATAGCATCTACTATCAACCGCTAAAATGTAATGTAATGTATTGTATGTCTGTTTGATGGCATATGGAACATTGTGGGTTTCTAAAATAATCTGATTTTTAAAATTAGCCATTAAATAAATCACGTCACCAAAATCTAGATGTAGACATGACAATGAAAACAGCATTTACATTATTAGCTTTTTAAATTTGCACCAAATCTTTTTTCCATATCATTTTTTTCCATTTGTAAATGGAATCAATTTGTAATTTTTTTGATATTGCAGATTGACCATACCATAAAAATTGCACTTGATCATTTTGGTCATGCCAACATCAGATTTCCACAAGTTGCCCAAAGCTTGGTTAGCTGTTTAGAGCTTGAAACTACAGCCCAGACTGCGAGTTAGTGGCGACACACTGGTTAGTGGTGGGGAAACCAGCATAGACTGCTTTTACTCTGGTGTACTAACCTCTTAACTCCACAACTGATTTTGAAGGGATCTGTCCGATTGATTTTGATAAATTATAGTGGTATTCCCCTGGTATTATATCGGATTTCTCAAATGAACATCTTTCCAAATCTGCGACCGAATCTTGGAATCGAAGACTCTGTTTTTTATCCTGAATCAGCGGCCTTTTAGTGTTTAACCAGTTAATTCCAAACAGGCCAGTACCGATAACCTCACAGTGAAAAACAGCACTGGGTCCTTTCTCTACGTCCAGCATTTGTAATTCTTGAGGGATGGAGGAAAGTTCTGAGAATGAAAATGAAAATTTTGATCATAATCATGACCGTTATTGACTGTTATGGACATTAAAATTAATTCTATAGCTACTAATAGGGCCACTATCTATAAATCAATATTTTTTTTTTTTTTTTTTACATTTAATAATAATGTTGAATACATTGAACAATCAGTCTAACTTTATTCAGCATTTTATTAATATAATATAATTAAATCTAAACTAAATATTATTTGTTCTAAAAAAAAAGAAGACTATAATCTCAATATTTACAATATCTCCCTCAAAAAGTTTTATTTTTATATTCTCATATCCTTTGTAATGTTGGAAATTCCGATTCCAATTGAGTTTCTCCATTCAGGTTCTAATCCTGCCTTGACTACGCCAACTCTTATAACATTTCTGAAATATTCTTGCTGCACCCAAATCTTCTGATTCTCTAGACATTTCTGGTTGAAAAACATAAGTTTACAATAATGATGACCTAATACAACGCAAGAACTTGGGGAAATAAATGTATTTAGATAATTAAAAACGCAAATTTACTTTCCAGGTAATTCAAACCTGTAGACAAAACTCCACAAACACAAAGACGTTGAACAACAAAATACACAAAAAACACACTGTATATATGAATAACTAATATTACTTACCGTACTCTGTTACAACAAATCTGACAAGTTTGGACAAATTTATGCATGACTATTACCAAGATCATTACTGACATTGCGTCAGTTATTACATTATTACATTCTCATTACAAAAGTTTGACTTTTGGATTAAAAAAAAAAAAAACTATTATACTACTATTCAATTTTCAAAGAGTGGAATCAAACACAAGAAAAAGGAAGTTGTGTTTAAAATATAGACAATTCTGGATTGTCTACAGCTATATTTAATACAAGACAAAGATCTTAATTTTTAAGAAGCTTAATCTTAGTAAAATATAGTATTTATTCTTGAAGATCCTGCTTTCACAGGATCACGATTTCATGCCAGTATTTTCAGCAAAGAATGTTATTGGTTATGAGTTTCAAAAATTAAAAAATTAAGAAATTAAGACAGACTGGAAGAGTGTTACAACATTTGCAACACGTAAGAAAACAATACAGAGCAATAGACAGAAAATTTGAGAAAATTTCAAAAGAAATCCAAATCTGCAATCTGGAATTTAACAAAATTCCTTTTAAAAATGCTTTTTTAAAAAACTGTTCAAATAACAAAATAAGTATGATTTTAAGATTTACACAATATAAATTCATATGCACACATTTTCGGTTTAAAAATGTAGATCCACAAATTGGAAAACTTAAGATTCTAAACTTGTTGTACAATATTAAAGAACATTTCTAAAAGGCCCTAAAGAGCCTAAAACTCACTGCATGCCCTGTAGCACAAAAATGACTTTCTTAAAATCCACAATTTATTAAAAATTCATAACTCATACATAAAATGTAGATCCACAAAATAAAAGTTATTTGATTCTAATCTTGATTGTGAAAATAGATCATAGAAAAAACCTAAAAGATACTAAAGAACCTGAAACTCACTGCATGCCCTGTAGCACAAAAATTACTTTTAAAAATCCACAATTTATAAAAATTCAGAACTCATTGAGACCGTGAAGAAAATGCTGCCAATAAAATCGAAGTTCTGCACCTGTAGCACAAAAATTACTCTTAAATTCCACAATTCCAAAATCCACAAATTATCAAAATTCATGACTCACTCGAGACAATGAAGAAAAAATGTAGATCCACAAATTAAAAGTTATATGATTTTAAACTTGATTGTGAAAATAAATGATAGAAACATTCTAAAATGTCCCGAAGAACCTGAAACTCACTGCATGCCCTGTAGCACAAAAATGACTTTCTTAATATACACAATTTATAAAAATTCATAACTCACTCAAGACAATGAAGAAAAAATGTAGATCCACAAATTAAAAGTTTTGATTTGATTCTAAACTTGATTGTGAAAATAGATCATAGAAAAAGGCTAAAAAAAGATCCTAAAGAGCCTGAAACTCACTGCATGCCCTGTAGCACAAACATGACTCTTAAAAATCCACAATTTATAAAAATTCAGAACTCATTGAGACCGTGAAGAAAATGCTGCCAATAAAATGGAAGTTCTGCAGCTTGAATTTCAGTGAAGTTAAATTCTAGAAGCGAAGCAGAAAATAAAAAAGCAATAAAGGAGACCCAGTTAACTCACCGGTGACGATCAGGTTAGCGGCGCAGCTATCGCTACCGTCCTTGTTGGAGGCTCGGCAGCTGAATTCTCCACCGTCGGTTTTGGCCGAGTTCAGGAGCTCCAGGGAGGAGGTGGTGTGGTGGCTGATGATCCGGTACTTATCGCTCTGCCGGATCTCAGAACCGGATTTAAACCATTTAAAGATCACGTTTGGAGCGTCTTCGATCTCGCAGTCGAACTTGGCGGGGCTGCCAAGGTTCACTTCCAGGTCGTGGATTTTTCTCTTGAAAACTGGAGGCACTGAATCGTGTGAAATAAAACATTTAGAGTTATTAATAATCTTATAAATCAGCAGTTTCATCAGTGGCTGTACTGTAGGGCTGCAACGATTAGTCGATATAATCGACAATGTCGATTATTTAAATTTGTAGACTATAACACAAATGTGGACATTTAAATGCCTTTTAAATCTCATGTTTAGCTGTTTTACTGTTGATTTTAGAGATTGAGGACAGAAATAGGGCAGAAATAATCGTTGACTAATCGACTAATCGAAAAAATGATCATCAGATTAGTCGACTACCAAAATAATCATTAGTTGCAGCTCTACTATACTGAAGGTGGAAAGAGGAGGTTTATAGTAGATAAAGGGGAAAAGTAGTACCAGTAATCCTCAAATGACTGTGATAAAAATAAGAAATGGATGAAAAAGTGAATGTTAGAGAAAAATCTATTCAAAGTGTTTCATGACGAGTTGAGATGAGAAAAAGAGATGATGAAGAGTCACACCATGATGTCACGTTATATGATGTCATAAGAACTGAGCGTGAATGTGAACAGTGGATATAGGAAGTTTATAAGGTTGAAACAATGGAAAAAAATAAAAAGTGAAATTTTTCAATCCACACATGAGAACGAACCCCAGAAATATGGTTTTGAAAGGTGAAAAGGTGGAATGATGGGAATATAAAGATGGTGATGAGTATAATATGGAGCTTAGAAGCTGATTGAAGTATTTTTAAATCTGCAATTTAATTCATTTTACTTGACTTTTAATAAACTTGTAACTAACTACTTCTAACCTCATTTCCTTCTTCCCCTCCTTCACTCCTCTATCCCTTTATTTCCCTTCGACCTCCTTTAAGCCCTATCTAAAAATGGGTTATCTAAATTCCTATTACTTTGTACTTCATTATTGTAAGTCGCTTTGGACAAAAGCGTCTGCCAAATGAAATGAAATGTAATGTAATGTAACTAAACTTGAAATATAAAATGTTATATTTGCCATAATTTATACATTTCTTTGTTTCATTGAAAAAAAAAATATATATTTTACAGCAATTCAAATCTCCTTGATTCGAATTTCAGAAATTCACATTTATAATGGTGACATTTTTATATAATTTGAATTTATGGACATAAAAAATTATAGATATCTAAAACAATTTTTTTTTAGTATTTTGAAGTGTATTTCTTTTTTAAAAGCAAAATTTACCACCTCACAGTTATTTTATTTCTTTTTTTTATAATTTAAACTTATTTTTCAAGACTTTTAATTTTATAATTCCTCAGCTGCATTTAAAATGAGGGTTACCCTTAATGTACTACCAAGTGGAAATAAAAGTAAATCGATTAACACATCAAAAATGCAATTATATTATTGTTAAAATTCAAATTTATGAATTACAATCAATGCATATTTCAAGTTGATCAAAAGTCCAGAAGAAAAATCTTTAATAAAATAAACAAAATGCAGATAAAAAAATTCTAAATGCCAGCTTCAGCGTAAGCTCCATACAAGCAGTGGATAATTAGTAATGATCTGAATCGTGAACACCTGAACCGAAAACTGTTAAGGATTAGATTTTGGTGGAATTATGGTGGAAAAATAAAATCCCCATAGTACAACCTCTCGAGAGAACTCTGAGCCGCGATGATGTCGAGGCCTCGGCAGCTTGGTTGGCAGCCTGGCACGTGTACTCGCCTTCGTGTTTTTCCTTCGTAACTTTGCTGATTACTAAAGTATACGTGTCGTGATCTTTGGAACATTTGAACTCTTTGCCAGATTTGATCAATTTGCCATTGAAAAGCCAGTTAACTTTATTTACGTTTTTTATTTTAACACTGAACGTAACCACAGAACCCTCTATTGCAGCGATGTCTTCTAATGACAGGTCAAACTTCAGTTCTTTGTCCTTTTTGTCTGCGGTTGTTTCTACTTTTGTTGTTTCCACTTTAAGAAATTCTTCTATTCTTTCTTCTTCGTGAAAAAAGACCTTTCTGGACTCTTCAACTGAACTTTGCAGCAAAGATTTATCAGACATAAGAGTTTCAAGAACTTGAACATCTTTCTTGTACCCTTTCTTTGCTAAAGATTTCTTCTCTTGTTCTGCCGTATGAACGGACATCTTCTGAACATCCACTTTCCCCGAAGTCATGGTAGATTCAGTCTTTAAAGCAGCAGTTTGAGTTTTCGGTGACGTGACAACGTCCACGTTTTCCGTAATCTGAACAGATTCTACCACTGGCGACAGCACTTCTTTTGAAGGAGCGAAACTAAGCTGTACTTTCTGTTTCTGCTGGAAAACTTGCGACGTGTCGAGAACCTGTTCTGACGAGAAGATCTGCTGTTCTTGATAAATAATGGAGCTCAAGGCTGCTTGAAGTTCACTTCTAAGATCAGCTGTTCGAGGATATTCCCCTTCAAAGGCAATCGTTACTTCTACTGGAACCGTTTTTGTCGTAATAAGATACGAGAACATTGTATTCTTGGGTTCTTTAAGGACTTTGACCTCCTTCACGTCAACCACGTCTAAGCTACGGACGACATCGGCCAGGATTAGCGGCTGATCGCAGGCTACAGCACACTGTAAAGCATTTTTCAGCTGACGCTTGATTTCTAAAGAGTGCGACTTCGGTACAGGAATCAGGAACGTGAGTTCCTTTGGAAGAGTTTGGCTTTGTTGGGATTCGGTCACTTGAAGCGTTGCAGTAGGTTGAGTGACCATACTTACCGTTGAGGTCTCTGGTTTGGTAATGTCCTTAGATACCTCGCTTTTCAGAGGTCGCTTATCTTCCATTAAGACTGACTGCCTCAAGGACTGACCTTCTTGAATCTGAACAGCAAAATCCTGCTCTGCATCCGCAAGAGTGACTGAACTTTCCGTGGAAATCGCCTTTTCCTCAACATACAGAGGATGCATCGGAAGCTTGGGCTCTACAGTTACCTTGGAAGTAAGTTCTTCTGTTGCCTCAAGATCGTCAGTATGACCCTCCTGTAAAGTGGGTCTATCTGACACGGTCACTGCATGCAAAATATTCCAGTTGTCCTCCTTCTGAACTAGGGCATGCTGCTCTCTTTCACTAGCTATAATAGGACTTTCCTTTGGAAGTGGCGTAGATTCAGAGACAATGTGAAGAATGTTTAGTGTTCTGGGCTCTTTCCGATGTTCAGGACTAACCCCTTTGACAGAAACGTCAAGATGTTTGGTGTAATCAGCTGTAAGCTCTGTTTTTTCGTCTACGGTAACTGCTTGCTTACAAGCTTTCTCCTGTTTCTGCACTGCCATCTGCTGGTTTGGCTCTTGTACTGAAAGAAAGCCTTCTTTGGACAAAATCGCCTCAGCCTGAACTGACGAAAGATGCAACTTCGGAGGAACCTCTTGACGTGGTTTTATGGCTTGAGAGACCTCTGCAGCCTTTGTGCAAGTAATTGTCATTTCTTGCTCATATTTGACAGTTTTCTGATCATCCACAGATGTTGTGTACATAAGATTTGGGCTTTTCCTGGATTCAGCTTGTACTGCTTCTGGTTTCTCGCAGGTAAATCTGCCTTCGGATGGAAGAGTACCTTGATCGCTTATGACCTGTAAATGAAGGACTTGATTCTCTTCTCTCTGGGAATGCACTAAAACAGCACTGTCTAAACCTGGAATTGCGTCAGTTTGGTCGCCTTTAAGTTTGTACGTTTCTTTGACCGAGATGGCGGATTTCAACACCTGATCTTTGGACAGCTGTGCAACCTCTTCAACAGGTTCAGGCACCTCAAAACCACTTTCTTTAGACAAAGTATGTTTGATTTCACTGAGAGAGGCAATCACGGGCTTGATTTGTTCCTTTCCTTCAAGACATTCACTGCACTCCACGGTGGGTATTGTTGAAGAACGAGGCTCTGTAAGCTCCAGATTCTCTGAAGTTACTAAAGACTGTAAGACTTTAACACCTTCTTTTATTCTGAAGGCTTTCTCCTCGTCTGGAAACGGGATGTTACCATGTTGTTCTTTTAGGACAACCAACCTAGTCTCAACTTGATGGCTACTGATGGCATGTTTTGATTCTGGAATAGGGCGGACCCTTTCACCTTCCATGCTAGAAAGAGGTTCAGCTTTTACGATCATAAGAGGCGTCACGCTCTCGGAAATGGCGGACATCACTTTCGAGGGCTGTTCCTCAAAGATCTGAACATCTACGACCTCGGGACTTTTGATTGGGTCAGAGTGCTGCTCTGTGAAGCCTTGGATTTCCTGGATGCTAGGGGTGATTGCTGCCATGTGGAGCTCCTTTAGAGGTGTCACCACCGCCGGTTGCTGCTCAGCTGGTGGATGAGTGGCAGCAACGCTTATTCCTTCTTGCATTTGGTGAGACTGTAGAATGGCAGCTTGGCGAGTTACCTGCTCGACATGCATGGCTGCAGATGAAGCCTTAAACTCGGACAGAGTACCTAATTGTTCGTATTCTACCGACTGCCTTCTATCTTCCGTGCCAGAGCTATAAATCATCTGCTGATGTTTCTTGAGACTAGCCGTGGTCTGTGCCGAAAGATTCCCCCTGAATAAGCTGGACTCAGATGTTTGTTCGGTGGTTTGTTCGTACACAGAACTTTCGTAAGTCGTTTTTTGGCGTTCAAATTGCATTTGGGACATTGAGACCGTACCAAGGAAAACAATTAGATCAGCACTGCAAGAGGCTTCCCCTCGATTGTTGGATGCTCTACAAGAATAGAGACCGCTGTCGGTTTTTTGGACATTGATTATCTTTAAGAAGCCAGAGCCTTCCACGTTATTGACCATGTTACAAAATTTGCCAGGTTGGATATGGCAGCTATCCTTCAACCACTGGACACTCGGCAGTGGAACGCCGGTAACCCTGTACTCGAAGACTGCATTGCCGCCAACTGTGCACTGCATAGGCTCAATGGGCTTGGTGAAATATGGCGGCTGTGCAACAGGCTCTTCCACGTCCTTTGTGTCCTTGACTTTAACGTGGAGATAAGAGGTACAGGTCGATTTGCCAAGTCTGTTGCTGGCAGTACAAGAGTATTCCCCTTCCAATTCCTTTCTAACGTCATTAATAACCAGAGTGTATTTGTCCCTCTCTTCAACAAACGTATAAACCGAAGAGGACGTTATAATTTGTTTATTGTAGTACCACTGAACTGTAGGTTTCGGAAACGCAGAGATAATTACAGTAAATTTAGCCATGTTTCCGACAGTCGCGATCGCGGAGGAGAGCTTGGTTACAAAAACTGGCTTTTCAATTTGTCTGGTCAACGTCTCTGGATAAAATTTGGATTCTGGCTCGAGTTCGAACGTTTTGCCCTTGTCTTTTTTTATGTGAAGGCTCGTTGTGTAAGAGTCCTCTTGTGTAGAGATGGACGAGCTAGAAAAAGCTGAGCACAGAAAGTACATTTGTATGTAAAATTACCAAAAAAGAGAAGAATCATCAGTTCATTTTGTGACCTTGTGAAGTTTTTGAAGTTCTTGTTGAGAAAATACAAACTACAAAAAAGTAGGGCTGGGCTAAATACTGTATATCATAATGCATACAGATACATTGGGAATTATATTTATATACAAAGGGAAAAAGAACATATTGTATTAGATATATTTTCATATATGTGTGATTTAATTGCCCGAAATAAAGAATGTGAGTATCGGTATATTTGGGTGAAAATTGTCAGTTTTCCTGAAGGTAAAACACTATGTCGTAGAAACATCATAATTAAATGAAAAAGAAGCATCCAAGTGTCTTATGTTTAACTATTTACTGTTCAAATATACACATTGCATTTACTAATACTTCAACATCATATTATTTATTGTATGGTTTTACAAACTCTACTCTGAACTCATCGCCCAGCCCAAACTCTATAAGACACTGTAATTAACTAATAATATCTAATAAACCGTATTAAATTTACTACTAAACATATGGATCATATTGTTACCAACACATCATTTTCTTTTACCTCTGACTTCCTCTTTGTGCTCCTCCTCCACCTTTGGCACTGTAAAATGAGAAAGAGAAAACAAACAGCGAATGTAAGAGTTTGGAAGGAGCGTTTGGAACATGTTGAACCTCGATAAAATCTCCATAAAAATCAGAATCCATTTTCTTTTTCTGTTCGAAATTCAATAAGATGGATGAATGAAAATGGACCACATCTCCCTTTGAAGGACATTCTAAAAGGATGTCCAACATGTGTATAACAACATACAAAACACAATATATATATCTCAGTGAACTCGCCCTAGAAAGAGAGAGAGAGATACTAATCAGAAGAAGATTTTCCTGAAGGTATTTGATTCATTTTTCTGAGAGATGTCTTTTCTTTTCTTTTCTTTTCTTTTTTTAAGGTGGGATAAGAGAGATAAGAGTGAGAAAACTCTTAGTAAAACTTGAACTGAACTTTCTTTCCTTTTTTTTTTTTCTTTTTTTTTCTTTAAGACGTGAATCCCGATCTACAGAAGAAGATCAAAAGGACCAAAGCATGCAAATGCAAACCTGAGTTCTCAAGTCTGAGCTGGGAGGTGCACGCATTATCTCCTGCAGCTTTGATTATCTGGTACGTATAAGAGCCTCCATGTTCGGCACCGGTATTGGTAAGGTTTAAGCAGCACAGCGGCCCGTCGTGTTTCGGCGAGTACGGCCTCGACTCCTCAAGAACCTGGTGGTTTTGGAGCCAAACCACGTACGGAGAGAGGGTTCCTCTGATCACACAGTACGGAGATACGCTCTCTTTCTGCTTGGTTAGGATCTCTGGGGGGATTTTCACAAGAAATTCGGGCTGCAGGTCATTTGCTGCATTTCTACCAAGCTCCACCAGCGCTGCAGCGTCTGGGAAGTACGCCGGCCGGTAAATCGGCCACTTTTCGGCTCTTTTCAGACCGGAGTGATGGAGCAGCGGTCCGGCGCTCTGCACGGACTCCTGTTTCTCCTGATCGGAGGCCTCTGTACTGGACTCGTATTCACTTTTAGAAGAGTAGTGTTCACTTTTACTGACGGACTCAGAGGTGACGGGGGTTTCGGCTTGGGGGGTCGCTTCCTTGGCTGAGTGAGAATAAAGTTAAGGACATTTATTAGGGATTATTATTATTCAATCAGTAAGAGGGTATTGGTTTTAGCAGCAGTGATGGAGGTGTTAGTGTGATGGAGGATGGTGTTAGGCCAGGCTCATGAGAGATTGATTGATTAACTCATTTACAGCAAGGGATGCACCAAATATTTGGCAACCGAAAAGATATAGAAAAATATAGAAATCTCTATAATCTAAACCGAACAATTGCTTTTTTATTATTATTTTATTATTTATTTATATATAATAGGTCCTATTGCATAAAGTGCTTCCTCTAATTCATTTTTTTTAACCCTCCTGTTCTGTTCTGGGTCAAACTGACCCGTTTTAAAGTTTGAAGATCTAGGAAAAATTGATAAAAGTTTTTTTTTTTTCAGTATGAAAAACCTTCTCCTGCTTGCCTTTATTCGTTTAATCAACACATTTTTTAAAAGTTTTATTGTAACAGAAAATATATATTTTGTTAATATTTAAATTTATACAATTAAATGAAAAAAATGCTTTCCTAAATTTTTACAGATTATAAAATAAATTCTGTTTTTATTTTTAAAAAATGAATGTCCTACGAATTAACCTTTTGTTTAGTTACTGTTGATTAGTTTTTATATGTCGTCTATTTTCTAAAATTGTAAGAATTTAAACTTGTTACTGATCTAACATTAATAAGTTGAATAGACTTATTTTATTGAAGAGATAAGGTCTGTTGCCAAAATTAAAGGAAAACCTGTGAAAAAAACATGTTCGGTTTTGGTTTCTGCCAAACATTTTCTTCATTTCGGTGCATCTCTTTACAGGATTTACAGGATTAAAAACGAATTACATGAAATATTAAACTGCAGATTACGATTGGCTGTTACATCCGTATGGAACATTGATGGGCAGCTTTAAGCGGGATGGGAAATGGGATGAACATCATAGAAAAACAAAAACCTGTATCCACCTTCTACTGTGAGCCGAGCCGAGGTGTGATTCTGACCGTGTCTGTTTTTAACAGTACAGCAGTAACTCCCCTGGTCGGAGAGCTGCACGTTCAGTATGACGAGGGACAGGACTTCGCCGTCCTCCAGACACTGCACCCGCTCCGTCCTCACCACCATGTCCCCGTTATGGTCCCACACGATTTCAGTAAGGGGCTGCCCGTCGAACGAGCAGCTAAACTCCGCCATTTCCCCCAGCCTGACTATCACATCGCTCATCCTCACGAGCAGAGCCGGAGCCCCGGGGGACGCCTCCGCCCAGCCCGTCTGCAGCAGGACGTCCACGCTCTGGACGGAGGTGGTGGACGTCTCCACGGTGGACACCATTTCAAAGGTTTGAAAGGAGGAAGAAGAATGTGTCTCGCTCAGGCTGAACGAAGAGACTCTCTCCGAAAGAGAAACTCCGGCGCTCGACACACTACTTACAGATTTCACACTGAGATCTGAGCAATAAAACATACAGACAGAACATTACGCCACTTATCTCACTCGTACGTCCACTCTGTGGAGGGGTCAAGGGTCGCAGATCTTCAACAAAGAGTATAAATCTCACAATACATTTATATAGAACTTGATATATATATATAGGTGCTTGAAAAATAAATAATATTAGAACATTAGAAATATGTAGTATCATTTATATATCCTCTGAATATTGTGAATGCAAAATGCAATGATTCACAATATTTTTATATGGATAAAGCACTGTGTGTTTCCAAAATTGAGCTGCGAAACACACACAAATTTTACAAATTAAATCTACTTCTGGTAGATCAGTAGTTTTTCATGTCCTGCAAATTCTTATTGGACATTATTATGTATTTCTGAGCATACACTGCAATAATAGAGCTAAAACTTAAAGCTCAAAAAAGATATAAATTATCTATAAATTAAATTAACGTTATCTATAAATGGTAAAAAAAAATAAAAAATCTCAAGATCTTATGTTTTGTAAAATTGTGAGGAAAAATGTAAGAATTATCTAAAAAGAGTGGTGCATTAATGGTTTCTCAAATTTAAGAATCATAGTCAAGTCAAACTGCAGTGTTTCCTCTATAATTAGGATTTTTTTTAAAGAGTGTGGCGGCCAATTTAGGCTGATAATGTTATTAAATCAATGTGGAAAAAAATGAGTGGCAAATTTAATAAAATGTCATTAAATTACTGAAGAAAAATTAAAGAGTTTCAAGAGTTTAAAACAAAACAACGCATTAAAAACAATGACGGATCAGTAAATAAGTAAATAAGTCAATTTCATCAATGAAGCAATTATTGAGAACATGAATTAATATACACTTATTAAATGTTACATTTCTACATTTCCTACTTCATCACAACCAATTAATCTGCATTTAATAGACTTAATTCAATTAATAGACACTCAACACAGATTTAACAGAATTCAGAAACGTACCGTTAACTCTTAAAAATGCGGAACAGGAGACCATCCCTGAGGAGTTACGAGCGGCGCATGTGTACTCGCCCTGATCCTGAGCGTACGCTCCAACTATCTCCAGCTGGAGGCAGTCGTCATACTGAGACATCCTGAAGATATCAGACTGCTTTATCTCCTTATCTTTACAGAACCAAGTTACTGTCAGATCTGCAGAAAGAGACAGAGAAAATATATAAAATATATATATATATAATTTACACTTCCAAAATTACCCAACCCACTCATTAGGACTCCTCCCCCTATCACTAGTGATGCTCCAACACCAGGAGGGTGAAGAAGACCAGCACACGCCTCCTCCGATACATGTGAAGTCAGACTTCTCTTTTTGAACTTTTAGCCGAGTAGCATCACAGCGCTAACGCTCAAAGGAAAGCGAAGCGAATTTGCGGGTTCTGATACATCAGCTCACAGACGCAGCCTTGTGCTGATCCACATCACCCTAGGAGTGATAAGGGGAAAGAGAGAGCTCCATCTACTGTACTGTACCCACCCAGAGAGAGCAAGACCAACTAACTGTGTGTGCCCTCTCGGGGCTCCGGCAGCTGATGGCAAAAGCAAGCTGCATGACCAGGATTCAAACTAGCGATCTCCTGATCATAGTGGCAGCGTTTTAGACTGCTGGACCACTCGGAGCATTTGGTATTCTGTATCACTGTACTAATAAACAATATATATTTTAATTATATATTTTTAATTTGAAAGTCAGACAAGTTTGGATCATCTAGTTCTTGACACATATTCAGTTGATGATAATGACGATAATGTTTATAATCTTTACTAGCACAAAATAAGACTTTCACTAAAAGGTAACGTTACTCTATTGTACTTTAATATAAGGTACAGAGCTTTATACACTTTTTAGTACAAATCTGTACTTATTTTAGTGTATCTAACAGTTTTTTTAACAGTTTCAACAGCACTAGGACTTACCCTCTCCAATGACGTTGCACTGGAACCTGGCAGACTCGCCCTCCTCAACACTGACATCATTTATAGAGGAGAGAATCACAGGAGGAGACACTGGAAGTGCAACCTCTGGAGAAACCACTTCAGGAACTGATAAAAAACAAAAGAGAACAGAAGAAAATTATACTTAATAATCTATACTGTGTGTAAATAATACAGTATGTAAACGTTTGGTATTTTAATTTAACAATGAGTGTTAAATGCTGATTTACACTAGTATACACACTAATACTGATAACTGTAGATTTTAGAATTAGATTTTGGAAGTAATTCCCTGTTTTTAAACAATGTGATGCGTAAATGCCCAGTTTTAGTAAACACACTCATGGCTTTCTGTGATCTTATGATCTTACCTTCTACATTTAGCGTAAAATTAAAGTTACCTATAAACGGTGAAAATCATAATAATAATTAATAGTTTTTCAATAGTAGGAAGGGATGAACTGAAAATATTGTACAGTGCTCAACAGAACACTTGTACAGTTTTAAAGTCAAACTGCAGTGTTTCCTAAGCAGAGTGTGGCGGCCAATTTAGGCTGTTAATGTTATTAATTCAATGTTGAAAAAATTCTGAGGCAAATTTAATGTATTCTGTATTTCAACATACATTTAGACAAATTACTGAAGAAAACATTAAGAGTTAGACATCAGATAAATGTTTTTGTATGTCTCGTTTTGGTGAATATCTAATCAAAAGTTATATCAGTTATATCATATTCAAGTTTTAACAGTCTTAAAAGCACTAGGCTTCACCCTCTCTCATGACGTTGCACTAGTACACATACTAATACTGATAACGGCAGATTTTAGAAAATCGTTTTTAAACAATGTGATGCGTAAACGCACTCACGGCTTTGTGTGATCATACCTTCTACGTTGAGCGTGGCGGAGCTGCTGGCCTGACCGTAGTCGTTTTTGGCCTCACAGGTGTACTGAGCTGCATCTTCTGGGAAAACCTCGATCAGCAGCAGAGTGAACTCGTTCCCCTCTCTCAGGAACTTACACTTAAACCCAGCAGAGAGAGCCTGAGAGTTCTTAAACCAGGAGACCTGGGGCTGGGGGATACCGCTCACCTCCACCGAGAAGCGAGCGGGTTTACCAGCTTCTACTGATAACGACTCCATGTGTCTGATGATCTGAGGAGGCTCGGGGACTGGAAGAAGAACAGAGAATCAAACACATCCCCATACACCTCTCTTAAACTTTAATATTATACAGCTCTGGAACAAAATAAAATAAGAGAGCACTTAAAAAAAAGATGAGTTTCTTTGATTTTATCAAATTGAAAACCTCTGGAATATAATCAAGAGGAAGATGGATGATCACAAACCATCAAACCACCAAACTGAACTGCTTGAATTTTTACACCAGGAGTAAAGCAGCATAAAGTTATCCAAAAGCAGTGTGTAAGACTGGTGGAGGAGGAGAACATGATGCCAAGATGCATGAAAAAAAACTGTGATTAAAAACCAACCAGGATTATTCCACCAAATATTGATTATTTCTGAACTCTTAAAACTTTATGAATATGAACTTGTTTTCTTTGCATTATTTGAGGTCTGAAAGTTCTGCATCTTTTTTGTTATTTCAGTCATTTCTCATTTTCTGTAAATAAATGCTCTAAATGAGAATATTTTTATTTGTAATTTGGGAGAAATGTTGTCTGTAGTTTATAGAATAAAACAACAATGTTCATTTTACTCAAACATAAACCTATAAATAGCAACATCAGAGAAACTGATTCAGAAACTGAAGTGAACTCTAAATTTAATTTAATTTCCAGAGCTGTATAATGTACAGTATATATTGTTAAGGTGTGTTTCATGGCTCAGGTGTTATAAAAGTAGGTACTCACTCTTGACGTGAAGGTTCACAACGCAGCTGTTCTTCCCGGCGATAAAGGTGTACTCTCCAGCATCGTTCCTGTAGGTCTCAGTAATGGTCAGGCGATGCACTTTTCTAATGGTGGCGTAGTTAAACCGTTTCTCGGTGGAGAACTGAATCTCAGCTCCGTTTCTCAGCCAGCGGCCTTCAATCTCCTCCTCACTGACCTCAAACTCCAACGTGGCTCTCTGCTTCTCAATCACCTGGTTTAAGAGGAGACAGTTATGAGTAAAACCATCAACGTATACATATACACTGCAAAAAAATCTATCAGCAAAAACGAGACTAAATATATGTCAATTAAGACATACAGCTCTGTAAAAAATAATTGAGCACTTAAAAATGATGAATTTTTGCACCAGGAGTAAAGCAGTGTGTAAGACTGGTGGAGGAGAACATGATGCCAAGATGCATGAAAAAAACAGTGATTAAAAATCAGGATTATTCCACCAAATATTGATCATTTCTGAACAAAATCAGAGAAATTGATTCAGGAACTTTGGTCTCTTCATTTTTTTCCAGAGCTGTAAATGCTTAAATTAAGTAGAAACATCTACCAATGGGGTGATTTTTTTCTTAGTAAGATTTGTTAAGATAAGCTAAAACCAAAAAGTCTAAAAATGAGGGAAGTAAGATTAAATCAAGCAAAAATTGAAAAAAATATTGTAAAATACCCTTACTGTATTTTCCTAAATCAATTTAACTCGACTAGATACTTTTTGTGCTTATTCTAACTTCAAATTACATAAAATAAGGTGAAATATTCTAAGTTAGACTAAATAAAGATAATTATTCCTAAAATAAGGAAAACAATGCTTACTAAGACAACAATTCTTATAATGAATAAGAAATGAGGTCATTTCACTCGCTAAGATGTATTTTTTTGCATGTACTCATATATATAATATATATAACATGTGTAAGTGATGATATAAGTGATGTAATTACGGTGATGTCCTTCTCAGCAGGTTCGGAGATGTGGACGTCCTTTCCCTCTACTGTCAGATGAGCTTTAGACAGGCTGGATCCGGCGACCACAGAGTACTCTCCGGCGTCGGACATACGGGTGGTCTGGATCATCAAGCGCTGGAGGTGTTTATCTGTGGTGGCCTTGAACCTGAAAAATCAAGAAATTTGATGAGTGCATTGGCTTCCATTGTTGTATTTCTTTTTATCGTTTTAAAATTTGCCATTTTGGACAATTTTGTGAGAAATATCGATGTTTTCCAAAACTCTTGCACTCCTCTTAAAATGTACCTTTTACAAAAGAGTGGAAAAAGTTCTCAACTCAATTAATTTTTTTATTTCTATAGCACTATTTATAACAGAAGTTATAACAGAAGCAGCTTTACAGAGAAAAACTGGTCCACGCCTTTTATGAGCAGAGATCCTGATTATTGGGGAAAACTTCCTTAAATTAAGAGCACGAAACTTTAGGAGGAACCCATCCTCCTCAGGGTCGACCCGCTCAGTACTATCACAGATTTTAGGTTTCAAATTTAAATGAAAGTCAGTGTATTAAAGCACTATGTTGTATGACTTTTAATTTATGAGAGTTTGTGGAAAATTTAATAAAGTACCTTTCAGATAATTCCAGTTCCTGCCCATCCTTCATCCAGGTCACATGAACATTAGGCTCAGAGAGCTCACACTCAAAGATGGCCTTCTTCTTCTCAGTAACTTTAATGTCCTTGATGTGTTTTGTGAATTCAATGACGCGAGCTGGAGAAAAGAAATGAAGTGATACAGTTAGAATGAGATCTTTAAAAAGACTTTCCGAGATTAGGGACGTCCAGATCAGATTATTTTGCTCTTAATCCTCTACTACTCAGTGCTCCTTCTGAGTATCAGATGATAGCTAGCTGATCTGATCTGATGTTTGTGTTTGTATTAATATTGACGCTCCACAGTTTAAATAGATTAATACTAAAGTGATATATTTTACACACAAGTAAATGTGTGTTAAATTGTTTTTAATTTTTATTGTAGTTAATTAAGTGCCAAAGGTTTTAAACAAAAATATAAAATCAATCAAATCACTAAAAAAATGCAGATTATTTATATAAAGAAGCAACTAAAAACCAAAAAGGGGAAGCAAACAAGAGATTCCAGACGGAAAACACTTTAAAATCCAAAAATAAAATATTTTTCAAATAACTGCAAAGCTGACAAAATATATTTAAAAAATGTTTTTGGTTATTTGTTTTTCTATTTTAAATTTGCACCATTTTTTTTTTCTTTTAATTCTTAAAATTTTGACTGGAATTTTGGAACAAAATTATCTTCATAGATTTTAATGTGCATTATTTTTTGGGTCATTTCTGAACACTGTGGTCCCTTGATGCTTGATGACCCTTTACTCAGAAAGATCCTGGATCCTGCACGGATCAGATGATGGTGCTTTGGTGCACCATGGTTAAGTTAAAACAAAGACTCTGGATTAGGAACTGGATTGGGATTGAAATATCCAGTATCTGATCCATTATTAATGATTGCTGAGTCACTGGATTGGATCGTAATTGCACTGTAAAAAGTGTAGCCCTGCTCAAATTAAAAAAATTGATGTCCATTTGTTGCATCTAAACTATTTGACTTCACTCAATCTAAATAAAGTCAATTGTTACAACCTGATTATTTTATTTTGACATAAACCATATTACTTTACTCGGCCCAATATTAATTATTCACCTTGACCCAAGTTAAATTCTTTACATTTCAGTTTCGGAACCAAACTAATACATTTAAATTGAACCGAACTTAAAAAAAAAAAAACATGGCAGCATATTCAGAAGTTCCAGAAGTTACTGTGGCGTGGAAGAGGACGGATTACCAGCGAGATTCGTTTCAGTGCTCTCTTGCTCTTTTTATTTTGCTCTGAGGAGGACACTAAGAGCTGGATTTACATGGGATTCCTCTTTTGAAAGTGAAACTAACTACAGCTCCAACGCAGCTAACCCCACTCCCACACACAGAAAAAAGGGTGAGGCACAAAACAACAACATAACTGATAACTACATGAATAATACTAGAACAGTGATAATAAAACATGACATGAAACTCTGGGATAAACAGTAACATAAACACGCAGAAAAACACCCACTTCCCCCAACAGGGTGAGCTCCCATAATTCCTTCCGCCCCCCCTCCAGTCCCGACGCCACAATACCATAAGCATGCGTTGCTATCTCGCGAGCGCGTTCAGGCACTTTCTCCCTCTCTCATTCTCTCTCTCGCGAGCGCGTTCAGGCACTTTCTCCCTCTCTCATTCTCTCTCTCGCGAGCGCGTTCAGGCACTTTCTCCCTCTCTCATTCTCTCTCTCGCGAGCGCGTTCAGGCACTTTCTCCCTCTCTCCCTCAGTGCTCTGAAGCACTTCTCTACAACTTCTCCCGTGCTCCACAGTGCGCATGCGCACTTCATGTTTGATTCAAATTAAAAATATTACATCCTTATCTCTTTTCTTCGAGTATGATTTCAGTGGAACCAAAACATTTGGTTTATTTCCTTCAGAATTGTAATTAATTTAGTCTGAATCAAAATTGACACATCAAAATTCAAAAAGGTTGAGTTTCACAATAAAGTCAATAATTGTACTATGTGTTCAATCATATTTATTAGCTTGAATGAACAGCTCCATGCTTCACTTTTTACAGTGTGGATTGAGACATCGCTAATAGAGATTAAATAAGAACTCACCTTCAACAAACAATTTTCCTGAAGTCTGAGCAGATCCAGCTACGAACTTGTACTCGGCACTGTCCCCGAAGTGAACGTTTCGGATGGTGAGAGAGTGAGAGAGCTGTCGAGAGCGGGTCTGGCATCGGTCTGTAGATCTGATCTCCACGCCGTTCTTCAGCCACTTGTAGGTGATTCCCTCGTAGTTTACTGAAGCTTCAAATGTAATGGTGTCCTTCTCCTGAGCGTTGAGGTCTTGGAGCATCAGGGTGATCAGAATTGCTGAAAGAAAATGTAAAAAAATTAAGTATATATTAATTTTCTCTTGGTGAAGAGAGAAATAAAAATAAAAGTAGATATAAACTTACGGTTAACAGTCAGATTAGCGGAAACTCTGTCGCTTCCACAGACAAACGTGTATTCTGTAGCATCTTCTCCACAGGTGTTCATGATCTTCAGCTGGTGGAGTTTACCCTGAACCACGATGCTGAACTTCTCGCTCATCTCGATCTCGACTCCGTTCTTCAGCCAGGTGGACGGGACGTTAAAGTGAGAGACTTCACACTCGAACGTGGCCACCTGAGTCTCTGGAACCTCAACGTTCTTCATGGGTTTGGTGACCTTCAGAGCTGTTTATAGAAGTTATGTTACATTAGTATACAATACAAGTCTCAAAACGTATTGTCTTTTATATAGTAGGGCTGCACAATATATATATACAGTTCTTATACCACTTAAAAATTATGATTTTCTTTGATTTTACCAAATTGAAAACCTCTGGAATATAATCAAGAGGAAGATGGATGATCACAAACCATCAAACCACCAAACTGAACTGCTTGAATTATTTTTGCACCAGGAGTAAAGCAGCATAAAGTTATCCAAAAGCAGTGTGTAAGACTGGTGGAGGAGAACATGATGCCAAGATGCATGAAAAAAACCTGTGATTAAAAACCACCAGGGTTATTCCACCAAATATTGATTATTTCTGAACTCTTAAGAAGCTCTGCATCTTTTTTTTGTTTGTTATTTCAGCCATTTCTCATTTTCTGTAAATAAATGCTCTAAATGAGAATATTTTTATTTGTAATTTGGGAGAAATGTTGTCTGTAGTTTATAGAATAAAACAACAATGTTCATTTTACTCAAACATAAACCTATAAATAGCAAAATCAGAGAAACTGATTCAGAAACTGAAGTGGGACTCAAATCGTTTAATCATAGAAAGACAGTAACTTAAATATATATTTGTGATGCTGTGATCGTCGTGATGTGATACGTTAAAATCTACCCTTAAAAAAGAGACTGGAGGTAAATATACTGCCGATTTTTATACTTACACTCAACGTGCAGGTGAGCGCTGCACTGCAGATGTCCGAACATGGCGGTGTACTCTCCCTCCATGCTGCTCTCCACGCTCTGAATCACCAGCTTGTGAGCTTTCCTCTCGGAGAATATCTGCACGTTGGCGCTCGGCTTCAGCTCTTGGCCTTTGAACATCCATTTAACTGGGATATCATCGTGGGAGAGACTCAGCTCGAAGGAGGCGGTGTCTCCCAACAACGAGGTCACGTCCTTAGGCTTCTTCACGATTTTAATAGCTATAATAAAAAGAAGTTAAATCAGAAACCAAACTCTGAAGATACGACGTCTAAAGTAGAAGTTACTTAAGAAACGTACTGTAATCAGAACTACAAGATTACAGCGGCTGAAACATTTGATTTGGTAGTGTTGTAGTCAAGACCACTAGAGCCGAGCCCGAGTCGAGGCCGAGACCAGATTAAGGTTTAAAAATAAAAACATTAGAGTATCTTCTTTATTTATAAAAATGATGCCTAAACTCTGTCTCTTCTAAGACTTAATCGGAAGTCACTACATGAAGTCAACTGAATCAAATTCTATTTATTTTTATAATAAAATGTAAAAAAAAAAATCGCAATTTGCCCTCAAACAGCTCGTTGCTAAGATTAGCTAGCTAGCTTTTCGCTAGCATTAATTCTCCACCCTGTAACATTAGTATTTTAGCTAGCTCATCACTAAGGTCAGCTAGCTTGTTGCTAAGGTTAGAGCACTTTTAAAATATTTTCCAACAGTTTTAAATAACGTTTAACAGTGTACTATTCCTACATCAACAAACTGTCAAATCGGTCGAATACTTACTCTCGACGTTGAGTCTGGCATTAGCGGAGAGCTTTCCAAGCTTGAATCCATAAACAGACTCATCCTGGGTGTTGCAGTTTTTGATTTTAAGGGTGTGAATCATTCCATCTACTGTAATCTCGTATTTATCACTCGGGACAATCTCCACTCCGTTCTTGATCCACTGAGATCCTTGTACGTCCAAATGGGTGAGTTCTAGACTGAACGCTGCTTCCTGAGTCTCGGTGACGGTCTGGTTCTTGATGGTCTTCTTGATTTTAACAGCTATTAAATAAGTAAAGAAACATAAGATCGTTTAGATACATAAGTGGAAAATAAATATATTTCGAAGTAATAAGTAGAGTAATTTGTATCACATTTTCTCCCTAATTTGCGCGGCCAAATTCCCAACCCGGTTCTGATACATCAGCTCACAGACGCAGCCTTGTGCTGATCCACATCACCCTAGGAGTGATGAGGGGAAAGAGAGCGCCATCTACTGTACTGTACCCACCCAGAGAGAGCAAGGACAACTGTGTGTGCTCTCTCGGGGCTCCGGCAGCTGTCGGCAAGCTGCATGACCGGGATTCGAATCAGTGATCTCCCGATCATAGTAGCAGTATCTAATTGTTTTTAAAGATGATACTGATTGCCAAACGTTAGAACTACCAAGTTTCCTATATATATATAAAGTCTTTTTCCACCTCTAACGTACGCTCTAAGGTGTGCAGAACATCAGAACGTACCTTCAACTTTCAGGTTGGCTGATGTTTTGGAGTTTGCCACCTGGTAGGTGTACTCCCCAATATCTTGTGGCCTTGTGATCACGATGACGAGGCGTCTCACGGTGGCGATATCTTCACTCCTGACGTTCTCGTTGAAATCGACAGGCTGTCCGTCCTTAAACCACTTGCCCTCAGCAGAGGCGCTGGCCACCTCACACTCCAGCTCAGCGGTCTGAGACTCCGCTACTGTCAAATCATGCAGGGGTCTACTTATAGCACCACCTAGTGGAGAGGAGGACATAAAACAGTCAATTAAATGAGCCCCACCCCTCAAAACTATGTAAAAAATATATGTAGCCTAATCAGAACTACAAGATTGCAGTGGCTCAAACATTTGATTTGGTCTAAAATACTGTTTAAATACCTGAAACCACAAGCTTTGCACTGGAGCTCTTTTCTCCGGCAGCAAAGGTGTACTCTCCCTCCTCGTCCTTCATGGTGTTGATGACCGTCAGTTTGTGCGTCGTACCCTTCGCCTCAATCTTGTAACTGGGGCAAGTTTTAAGAGGTTGTCCCTTGAAGGTCCAATAACCGTTGATACCAGGGTGAGATACTTCAACCTCAAAGGTGACGTTCTGGGTCTCGGTGCAAACACAGTCTTCCATGTGCTTCACAATTCTGATAGCTGAAAAGCAAAAGCGAAAGATTAGGTTATAATTAACCATAATAATAATAATGTAGGGGTAGGGAATTTCGATTGGTGTTGGGAAAAAGGGGTAGGGGATTTCGACTGGTGTTTAGGGAAAGAGGTGTAGGGAATTTGGATTGGTGTTGGGAAATAGTTGTAGGGAATTTCGACTGGTGTTGGGAAAGAGGGGTAGGGGGTTTCAACTGGTGTTGGGAAAGAGGGGTAGGGGGTTTCGATTCTCGTTGCGATAGAGGCGTAAAATCAGATTGGTAAATGGTGTTGTGTCTGAACTTCCTGTGTTCTGTAGAACATACCTTCAACGCTCAGTCTGCACGATGAGTCGACTCTACCAACAACCATCTTATACTGTCCTTCATCAGAAGCGAAGGTCCTGTGCAGTACCAGACGCTGTTTGGATCCTTTGACAACCATCTGTACTCTGTCACTGGGAACCACCAGTTTGTCACCATGGTACCATTTCACTGAGCTGACGTCGGCAGCGGTGATCTTGGCCTCAAAGACGGACTTTGTTCCCTCAATTGAAGAAATGTCCTTTAATGGCGCCACAAACTCAATGGCTTTAAAAGAAAGAAAAAAGAATGCTTTATTAATTCCTTCATCTACCCACACATCCATTTACTCCATATAAAGACCAGTTAAAGAACATCCACTAGAAATCCCAGCAGAAACGTACTTTTAACCGTGAGCTTTCCAGATGTAGAAATGTCTTGAATGGGAACGACGAAGGAGTAGATCGCAGCGTCATCTTTTTTAGCATCTTCAATGAGAAGCTTGTGGGTTTGCTTGTCAATCACAATGTGAACTCTATCAGTAGCAGAGATGGGCTGACCATCCTTCAGCCAAGATCCTTCAACGTTCTCCTGAGAGAATCGCACCTCCAGCTGGGCGATATCACCTTCACAGATCGCCAGGTCTGAGAGGCCTTGCAGCAGCGTAACTGGACGCACTAGAACGAAGAGAAATCAACAATCAATCGATTAGACAATTGATATCATAGAATATTAACAATAATATATCAATGAAACCCTTTGCATGCAATGGCAAACATCTTAAAATCCCTTAAAAAGCCAAAATCCCTTTAGATACACTTACATTTCATCTTCAGGGTGGCGCTTGTCTTCAGATTGCCCACTTGGAAAGTGTATTTTCCTTGGTCCTCTTTCTTCACGTCTTTTACAGACAGGCTATGGCGACCGCGGCGAGAGGTCACAACATATTTGAGGCTGGGAGTGATCTCTTTATTCTCAAAGTACCAGGTTCCCTCAGCATCCTCTCGGGATAAGACACACTCAAACTCTCCAGCGTACGTCTCGGGTACTTCTGTATTCTCAAGGTTTTTCAAAATTTCAAGTGGTGCACCTTTGTGAACAATGACAAAAAATTGTCAAACATAGAATCGAGAATATTATATACACTACACTATTATTAGACCTCAATTGCTGATGTTGCTGAGTGCATAAACTATCACAAGGTGTGTTGCATTCCTTTCTAAAGGTGCACAAGAGGTGTGCATCCAACAAGTATATCTCTAAAATTAGTACAACAAAAAGCAAACGTAACCCTGTTTTTATTACCTTCAACATAAAGTCTAGCAGACGTTCTGATGTGGTCGTCCTCAACGACGGCACAGGTGTACTCAGCCTCGTCACTCATGCCTATGATCAGCACGGACAGGAAGTGCACTTTTCTGTCGGAGTGCATCCTGTACTTGTCCCCAGAGAAAATCTCGGCGTTGTTCTTCAGCCATTTGACTTTGACAAACGGCTCATTCGTCTCACATTCAAAGGTCACCATGGTGTCCTTCTCTTTGCCACTTTGATCTTCTAGTACTTGAGTAAAGGTGATCACTTGTTTTGCTGAAAAAGGAACAATGAGGTTAAAAGTTAAAAGAGGTAAAAGTAGAAAGAGAATATTTAGGTTAATAGTTTTTCAGTGATGCAGGTACAGAATATTTAGTGACTTTGAATTTAATCCTCTTGGGTCCATGATCTTATCGGCAGGTCATGCCACGTTTCTTAATGATTCTATCAATTATATCTTTGCCATAATCTTCCTTGTATCTGTCATTGGTGGAACAACTTTAAACACAGTCTTAAAGTCAATTAAACATTTCTGGTGTGCAATAAAAATCTGAAACCATTATTTATAGCTTTGTAAGATGTCCAGATTTCCAGAGTCATGTACAGTAGGATCCTGCAATAAAATGCCACTGAAAGGGAAGACTCTTCAAATTCTTAATGCTATATTGTCAAAAAGAAAAATTACATGGACCCCAGTAGGTTTAAAGCAGTTAAAAAAATGCATTTACCTTGAACCAGCAAGAAGGCATGGCTTGAGGTCTCTCCTGCAACGTTCATGGCTTTGACCATGATGCTAGCAGAGTCTTCAGCAGCAACGTCTTTGATGACCAGTTCGCAGACATGGTTTTCAGACCAGTGCCAGTTGATGCGGTTTGATTTCTCCATCAAAACTCCATTCTTGAACCACTGGCATTCTGGTTCAGGTCTACCGGTAACTCGGACACGGAATCGCACTTCGTCACCCAGAGCGACGGTCTGACTCTGGATACGTTCGGTGATCTTCGGAGCTTCCATACTTGGTGAAAGCTTCACTCTCTCGGGTTTAAGCTTGGCGGCGGCGAGTTTTCGCTCCTCCTCTTTTTTCTTTTCGGCTTCGGTGAGTTCTTTGGTGTGATGGAGGAGTTCGTCTTTTGTCCTCTTGAGCATGCCTTCGTAGGACTCGTCCTTCTTGCGGGCCTTGAGCTCAACGGCGGTGATGGCTTCGTAGTAGCCCTCCTGAGTCCTGCGCTTGAATTTGCTTCTTAGTTCCTCTGTTTCTTCGGTTGATTTCTCGTGGATTACTCTCTCAGCTTTCCTCAACCTTACCAACTCCTTGATCTCCTTAGAGACGCCTGTCTGCTTCTCAGTTGCGGTGAGCTCGTAGGTTTCTCTGCCAGGCTCTGGAACAGCAGGTGCTGGACCCTTGGTCTGGCGAAGGACGGTTCTGAAGTCCTCCTTCTGTTGAACCTCGAACTTTACGGTGTGTTCAATCACGCCTTCGGGGTTTTCTGCCAAGACTTTCATTTCACCGGCGTCGTAGGATTTGCAGTCTACGACCTCTAAGTAGTGAATGCCGTCAAACAGCAGTCTGAATCTTTTGCTCTTGAGGACGAGTTGTCCGTTGAGGTACCAGTTAACCTTGGGTGCTGGGTAGCCGGTAACTCTGCAGCGGAATTTGGCAGTTTCGCCCTCCAGTACTCTTACTGGTTCTGGAAGCAAGACGATCTCTGGTTTTATTTTCTCGGTCACTTCTTCTCCACTAACTCCAGATGGTCCCTCATGAGCTAGTCGCTTAATTTCATCGATTCTCTGGGCACTCCTTCCCTCTGGCAACTGAGTCTCCTCGACAAGACCCTTCCCTTCCCTCACCAGTAGAGTAGCGGAGGTCTGGTCAATACCGAATTTGTTAGTAGCTCTGCAGGTAATAACACCACTGTCTCTAGCATAAGCAGCTTCATAGTCGAGACTGCAGTATCCGAACTCATTGACCATACGTAGTCTGTTCGCCGCTTCCAGAGGTTTCCCATCGTGCAACCACTCAACGATCATCGTTGGGTCACCAATAGGGGTCAGTCTACATTCAAAGTGCACAGGGCCAAACTGCTTCAGTCTGACTGAAGTCAGCTTCTTTTTAAAGTGAGGTTTCTGCTGCTTCTCTTTATCGTAAAGATCTCCTTCCTCCCACTGATCCTGTCCGTAACGGAGGTGCAGTGGCTCCAACTCTGGAGCGGCGATCTCCTTAGCTTTGTAAGTTCCTTTAGGAATAATGAGTCTTCTCTCTGGCTGAGGCTCTGCTGCCTCTACCTCCACGTTGACTCTGCAGCGGGTGGTGTCTCGGCCAGCTTTGTTAATAGCCGTGGCGGTGTACCACGCACTGTCAGAACCGGAGCTCTGAGCGATTTTGAAAAGAGCCTGTCCTTTTCCACCTTCAATCCTGAAATACAACGATTATTTCAGTTCAGTCTCTTTGATTATGGTCACAACAGGTGGATATTACTTTGTCAACTTAAATATTCAGGATCCAAGGCAATATATCTGTCATATAGAGTCTGTTTACACCAGGAATTAACATGCATTTGGATCAGATTTTAACGGATTCTGTTCACACTTGTCTCCTCAATTGGAAGACCAATTGCCCAGTACCTATTCACACACACACCTTTTCCCACTGCCAACAATCAATGCATTCTCTCTTAGAGTCCGGATGCTGATGGAGAAGCAGCATGACATACTGTACTCTCTCTCTCTCTCTCTCTCGGACTCCGACTGCTGATGCAAGAGAAGCAGCATGACCTCCTTTACTCTCTCTCTCTCTCTCTCAGACTCCAGCTGCTGATGGAGAAGCAGCATGACCTCCTTTACTCTCTCTCTCTCTCTCTCTCTCTCTCTCTCTCTCTCTCTCAGACTCCAGCTGCTGATGGAGAAGCAGCATGACCTACTGTACTCTCTCTCTCTCTCTCTCTCTCTCAGACTCCAGCTGTTGATGGAGAAGCAGCATGACCTCCTTTACTCTCTCTCTCTCTCTCTCTCTCTCTCTCTCAGACTCCGGCTGCTGATGGAGAAACAGCAGCATGATCTACTGTACGCTCTCTCTCTCTCTCTCTCTCTCTCTCTCTCAGACTCCAGCTGCTGATGGAGAAGCAGCATGACCTACTGTACTCTCTCTCTCTCTCTCTCTCTCTCAGACTCCAGCTGTTGATGGAGAAGCAGCATGACCTCCTTTACTCTCTCTCTCTCTCTCTCTCTCTCTCTCTCAGACTCCAGCTGCTGATGGAGAAGCAGCATGATCTACTGTACGCTCTCTCTCTCTCTCTCTCTCTCTCTCTCAGACTCCAGCTGTTGATGGAGAAGCAGCATGACCTACTGTACTCTCTCTCTCTCTCTCTCTCTCTCTCAGACTCCGGCTGCTGATGGAGAAGCAGCATGACCTACTGTACTCTCTCTCTCTCTCTCTCTCTCTCTCTCTCTCTCAGACTCCGGCTGCTGATGGAGAAGCAGCATGACCTACTGTACTCTCTCTCTCTCTCTCTCTCTCTCAGACTCCGGCTGCTGATGGAGAAGCAGCATGACCTACTGTACTCTCTCTCTCTCTCTCTCTCTCAGACTCCGGCTGCTGATGGAGAAGCAGCATGACCTACTGTACTCTAATCTAGACCTGGCTTTTTTTTTTTTTTTTTGCAGAAAAATGAATTCTCAAGTGATCTGATCACCAAAAACCTACATTTCCAGATGTAAACAGGCTCATTGCTGCTTATGTCGACACTATCCGCCATAAGATTAAGTACTTACTTGATGTTCGGGTGTTTGTGTGGGGAAACAATATCGCTGTTCTTCAGCCAGACGATATCGGGAAGAGGGTTGCCAATTGCTTTAACAGCCAACTCGACCAAACTGCCCTCCTTAACACTGATATTCTTCAGTTTCTCAACAAACTGAGGCTTCACCAGGTTTTCTCTCGCTAAAGAATAATATAAAAAAAAACATATATATTACGTAACATATACGATACATAATATTGATAAGTTTCAGTTAAATTTAATGCATTTAGAGCCACGTAATTATCAGCATACCTTCTACAGTGAGAGTCATAGAAACTGAGGTTTTTCCAGCTCTGTTCTGAGCTACAACTGTCCATTCTCCAGAGTCATACGGCATAGCAGGAACCACAATCAGAGACTGGGTTCCGTCCTCCTTCACCACTATCTTGTGGGTGTAGTCATTAACCACTTGTTGTCCTAATAAAGAGAAAATATAGTTTTATAAAAGAAAGTTTCTACATAGTTCATTTTAGCAACAATTTATTTAAATAAAAAATATATATATTACAAATTATTATAGAAAATGACAGAAAAATTGGTCATTTTTTTGCACCCCTGCTAACAGAACATTATTGTTTTGTTTTTACATTCATTTTCTTGCGAAATTTCTTGTAAATAAAAACTATGTATTTGATAGTAATATATCAGTATAATGTGTATAAGTAAAGGTGAAATTTGATTTGGAAACGGAAAAAAATAAGAGACACTTAAAAATGAAGAGTTTCTTTGATTTTACCAAATTAAAAACCTCTGGAATATAATCAAGAGGAAGATGGATGATCACAAACCATCAAACCACCAAACTGAACTGCTTGTATTTTTACACCAGGAGTAAAGCAGCATAAAGTTATCCAAAAGCAGTGTGTAAGACTGGTGGAGGAGAACATGATGCCTGATATCATAAACATGATATTCCACCAAATATTGATTATTTCTGAACTCTTAAAACTTTATGAATATGAACTTGTTGTCTTTGCATTATTTGAGGTCTGAAAGCTCTGCATCTTTTTTTTTGTTATTTCAGTCATTTCTCATTTTCTGTAAATAAATGGTCTCTTCTGTATAATGCATGTATTCAATTTACAATTCAAAACACTTCATACTTACCGTTATGGAACCAGAAGGTGTCGGGCATGGGTCTGCCAACAACCTTCAGATCAAATCTTGCGGTTTGACCCTCGGAGCATCTAAACGATGAGGGCTTTGTAACAAACACAGGTTTATAGAGTCTCTCCAGCTGAGCTTCATCAGTCTCGTCCAGCCGGCGGGCGGGAGAACGTCCAGGAGAACGTCCAGGAGAACGGCTCGTGGAGCGCGGAGATGTGGACCTACCATGTGTTAAAATAGAAATTCATCAGTGAGTTTAAAATTGTTGTACCATTTATGTTACATCAGGATTTTTCATGCAATTAGCTTCTTACATAAAATGTTACCTATTCTCTTTAGTTTTATTTTATTACATAGATAGACAGACATATAGATAGATAGATAGATAGATAGATAGATAGATAGATAGATAGATAGATAGATAGATAGACAGACATATAGATAGATAGATAGATAGATAGATAGATAGATAGATAGATAGATAGACAGACAGACAGACAGACAGACAGACAGACAGACAGACAGACAGACAGACAGACAGACAGACAGACAGACAGACAGACAGACAGACAGATAGATAGATAGATAGATAAATTGATTGATAGATTGAAGTGTACCTGATCCTCTGAACTGCTTCTGGCTGAAGGTATGGAGTCTGTGGAGCGGACGGTTCCACGTATATCTTCCCAGAGCTGACTGCATTTCCCTTAATGTTGCTAATTAGAGCCGTGTAGACGCCCTCGTCCGATTGGTGAACCGCAGGGAGGCGGAGACTGGCTCTGCCGTCCTGAAGAACCTCGATCTGATAGTGCTCTCCATGTCTGATACGCTTACCGTCTTTATACCACGCAATCTGAGAATTAAAGAACAAGAGAAACGTTTAGGAGAGGATAGCCTGGGGGAATGACTACACACTGAAGGTGATGATGGTGAATGAGGGGGTTAAGAACATGTACCATAATGGTTTGGTCTGTTTTTGCTTTTTTGTCATATTGCATTTTTCAGATTATCAAACAAACTTTAATATCAGACAAATATGAGCTGAGTACATAAAAAACACAGCAGTTTATAAATAAGGATTGCATTAATTAAGGGGAAAAAGCTATTCAAATCAACCTGGCCCTAAGTGAAAAATCGCATGTAATCATGCATACTTGGGTTCTGCAAAAGGACAATGACCCAAAGCACACCATCAAGTCCACCTCTGAATCGCTTCAAACTAAATGTAGGTTTTGGAGTGGTCTAGTCAAAGTCTAGTCTTAAAAAGTTATTTAAATACACCATAAAAGCATTGAGTTGTGCTTTTGAGTGAAGCTTTTTTCGTATAACTTCTGCAAACTTAAGTAGATTTGATTATGTGCATTTTTTTTTAAACATAATTTTTAATAAACTTGAATTATATTGTAAATGTACTACTTTGCTACTGTACTATTGATGCACTTATTGTGTACACCTTAACACTAAAGTGGATTTTAAGCAGTGTTTAATGTCACTATATATATTTTTTCTTTTAACACAAAGTATAATTTAAAGCATATTTGTTTAAAAATACACGTGTGTATTTTCTTTTGTGTATATTTAATAGAAAATGCATTTTTTTTGTATTTTTCACCTAATTTGAACATATTTTAGTGCTACTAACAAGTTTTTAACAAGGCTACTGATGACCCACCTTAGGTAGTGGAGATCCCGTCATCTTGAAGTGGAAGGTGGCGCTCATGCCCTCCCTCAGTCGGTAATGTTTCACAGGAATGTTGAAGACAGGTGAGACAGCCTCCTGCTCAGGTACGCTCAGGTCCACCTGCTCGCCGTCCTCCGTCACCAGCTCCTGGTAGGTGATCTTCAGAATGCGCAGCTCCGTCTCGTAGATGATCTTCTGCTCAATAGCGGAGATTTGGAATTCCTGTAATAAATACAGTGGGTTAATGATGATTCTGCAGGTGGAATGAGGATGAGCCGGCGGTAAGTTTACTCACGGTCTCGGAGGTGAAGGACTGCATCATCTGGGCCTGCTGGACCAGCCTCCTCTGAGCGAGCGCCACGTCTTTATCAGCCTCACTGAGAACTGCAGGCGCCACGTCCGCCACTTTAGGCTCTGGCACTGCTTCAGGTCTGTATGCAGGTTCTGGTTGCTTTGTCTGAGATTCGAACGCCTCTGCAAAACATACGTTTTAATTAGCAATAGATATTTATCCATTAGTCAGGGGTTAGAGATTAAAATACTATCACTGTTAGCATAGCCGCAGGTTCACCTTGCTTGGGAGGGCCATATATATGAGAGAACATATTGGGTTTGATTACATGTGTCTTCAACAGAAAACAATGCATAAAAAGGTTTTCTACAGTGTATATTTATTAAATTAAACAATTCTAAAATACATAGAGCGTGGTGTCCGTGGTTAAGTCCGTGTTAGGAGAGATTAACTGCTACTGACTAAGTTAGGAGCTTGCTTAACAGCTAGCTGCTATTGCTAAGAGTTAAGCAACAAAAGGGTTAAAAGCCAGTAACACTGAGCAACAAATCACAACAGTTAAGCAAACGTTACCATGTGGAAGTCTTAAGTTTAAACTGGAATAAGAGTTTAATTCACCCATATATATCCCTGCCTCTCATGATCACACACCAGAATGAACTTCTCCAAACAGTCTGACGCATTATATGACACAAAGAGCCAATCAGAAATAAGCTTGGTTTTGCACAGCAATATGTTGTGTGTTTTTGTGATTGCTTCAGAGTTTTTTAGAGACAAATTAAACATTAGTTCTCACATTGCTCGCATTGTGCTTTGGGGCAAAAACTAAATTTGGGGGCTGCATATATACCCCATGTAAGCATGTCAACAGACAGATGTTTACAGACACTACTATTAATATTTGCTATTTTTTGAATGAATGTATTTTTGAGGCAACAGTAAGCTTAAGTTAAACAGTTTGATAGATTAAAATTAACATCAGCAGAACTGATTAATTCTAATTTACTGCAGTTTATTGCTTTATATTTTACAACAATGGAATAATAATAAAAGCCACACTTGAAACAGCTGCAGACGGTGTATTAAAGTGTTTTAAAGAGACACTTCTGAGTAGGATATCCGAACTGTATTTAAACTTTTGTACTCATAATTAGGTCATTTTAACTTCCCAGTCCAATTAGTTTAGATATGCACTAATAACATTTCTTTATCATAACAAACTGGCGGTTTTGCCTTAGCATTTGTTTGTTAACCAAAAGGCTGACTGTGATTCTCTGTGTAAATTCTAATTTAACTAGCTAAATGTGTGACATCTGTGTATTTTAATGCCTCTGCTGATTGAATTTATGAGGAAAGTAGCACTGCTAACATGGCAAGATGTTTCGTATTCAGCTAAATGTTTCACTTTGTTTAGGGTTCAGCCAAAACCTATAATTCTTTTGATTTTTGGTGTATCCCTATGTTAGTTCATGCTTATGTGTGGTAAATGTGTATGACCAACCTTCATCAAGCAGCATGGCTGAGGCAGAAACTTCTCCCAGCTGATTCCTGGCGAACACTGTGTATTCTCCAGCATCATCAGAGAACGTCATGGAGATCTCCAGTTTACACTGTCCTGTTTCCTTATTGTAGGCTACTCTGTATCTAATGGATCAAGAAAACAAACAGAAAGGTATTTAATTAACATGAAATTACATTTATTGCACGCTAAAACTATTTTGAACACATTTTAAAGTAAAAGTATTAAAAATACCTGTATCCAGTGGTTAGTGGAACTCCACTCTTCTTCCAGTAGATGTGGGGTTTGGGACTTCCTCCGATCTGGCAGTCAAACACAACGCTTCCACCCTCTACCAGCTTCTGCACTGTGGGCTTCTTAACAAAGAAAGGAGCCACGGCTTGTGCGGGATCCACAGGCTCGGATACGCCGCTTACTTCTGACATAGTGTCTTCAGGTCTAGAAAGAGTTAAATAAAGACAAATAAAGAGAAATTAATTAATATTTATTACAAAAAAAACATATATATATATATATATATATATATATATATCCATTCTGCCATTCTGCTTGTGTCTTGGTAGAGACCACCAAGGAACCATTTCTGAAATATATAAGTATAATATATAAGAAATATAACCGTGCTTCATGCAGCTTGATTTAGGGCGTCAGTGTGTCTTTGCTATCATAACTTCGGGAAAAGTACACCTTGCGCATCTCGAA